>NC_057814.1:53618712-53917855 GCF_018294505.1 Triticum aestivum | reverse complement strand
TGTTCGACAGACAAAGGAAGTGTGTGTCGTTTTTCTTTTATCTCTTCTCCTCATGTGTCCCCCCGGTATCTCTGGATCACTTGAACCTATCTTGTGATAATAATCAATATTGCATTCAACAATAAAAGAACAAAATAGCAAATCAAACTGTCTAATATAAGTAGCATGTGCATTCTACCATAAAAGTTTGTTTGTGCCAAACCTTTTTTTGTGTGCGGGTGACGGTGCAAGGGTCGTTATAGGCGGAGACGCATTGATGGCGGTGGCCGGTGGGGTTGGGGATGGGTTTTGAGTATCCATTCAAGACGGAATCGGGGTCATCAGTGATGGCAGCGGCCGGAAGGGGTAGCTGTGCGGGCGGGAGAGAGGGTGGGGGTGAAATGTTTACTCGCCCATGGCGTGGTCGAGTATATTTACTAGAGTTGGGGAAACTTTTGTGCTGAAGGAGTATAATATTTAGTCCACTAACGGTTTGGGAGTTCAACTAGATGTGGTTAGCCACCTATTTTGCTCCTCTAACCGATTATAAGGGATCCGCTGAAGTTGCTCTTACAACCCTAAATCCCTAGAAAAATTACTCATTTCATGCTACAAAGCTTGCAATTTAAGTTCTTTTACTTTATCTATATAAACAGGCTATTGAAAAGCTATACAAATTAATATAACTAATTTTTGCTAACAATATTATGAAATTTTTAGCAATGTGTTCATACACAAAATTTTGCTGAAATTTTCTCTTAGAGAATCTGTCCATATCTAGAATATCTTTCTTTGTTTGAAAAAGAAATCCATTAAAAAGTTTATCTCCAATCTTGTGTGTTTACAGCCCTGATGTTATTTCTCTAGTTACATGACGTCCCCATATATGTTGTAACACACCATATAAGCACATCTAATGAATGCTAAAAAAGAGAGCTTATGATGCATTTTCTAATCCGTCTATGTTGAATTCAAATCTGCATCTAATTGAACCTCTGTCTTCTGCTCTAGTATTCTCTAGAGAGTCAACGCCGAAGCCAAGCACATAGTTGTCGGACAAGACACAAAACTGTTAACGGCGGCTGGAGATGAGAAAAGTTGGTAACTTTCAAATACCTTTACCTTGGCCGTTCACACTATCATTTTAACACACTTCAGGGAATGCATTCGGTTTCACCTAACCTTTTTGTACTTTTCAATCATATGAACACTCATGGACGAATAATTTGATGCACGTTGTCTGATTAAAAGTCATTCTGCGTCACTGATTACCCTCGGCAGGACTTTCACTCTGTCAATCACCAACGCTCCGAATGAGAAAGTTCTGGACTGTGTGTTTGCCTTCTGTTCAGTCAAAACCGAAAGTAGCAACTACTGATCTGAAAAGGGCCATCAATAATTGCATTGGATGCCCTTCTGTGAGAGATAGCTTTTCTGAGCTAGATAATGGAGTGAAGGAGGGTTTACAACCTTGCAGGCCTGCCTTTCTTACCAAATCGGTTGCATACTTCTCTTGAGAGAGATGAAGTCCATCCTTGTGTTTCTTCACCTCAATCCCAAGGAAAAATGCAAATCTCCAAGATCCTTGAGAGCAAATTCTGCACTTAAATCCTTCAACAATGATGCAATGGCCTCACTAGATGAGCTTGTAACAATAATATCATCAACATAGATTAGAACAAATATGCATGTATTGAGCTTATTGTAAATGAACAGTGAGGTATCTGACTTGGAAGGGACAAAACCAAGTGATTGCATCTTGTGACTAAGACGGGAATACCACGCCCTTGGGGCCTGCTTCAAGCCATAGAGTGCTTTATCAAGTTTGCACACAAACGAGGGACTAGACTTGCTCCCAAACCCGGGAGGCTGTTTCATATACACCTCTTCTTCCAGAACACCATGAAGAAACGCGTTCTGTACATCTAGCTGTCTGAGACTCCATCCTCTAGAAACAGCAATAGACAGAACAAGGCGAATGGTGGCAGCTTTTACAACTGGACTAAATGTATCCTCATAATCAATACCATATCTCTGTTTAAAGCCTTTGGCAATAAGCCTAGCCATGTATCTATCAATAGTTCCATCAGATTTCCTTTTAACTCTGAACACCCACTTGCAATCTATAAGATTTTTACCTTGCCGTGGGGGAACCAAATGCCATGTTTCATTTTTCTTCAGTGCCACATATTCTTCCATCATTGCTTTTCTCCACTTTTCATCTCCAAGTGCCTCATCCAAAGTTCTTGGTTCAGCATGTTCATCTGTAAAACAAACGAGGCCATATTTGCTTAGATTTTTGTAATTAAGGGGTTGAGTTACACCTTTTTGTAACCGTGTGAGCCGCCTAGACTGCACTGCTGGATCAGCCGGCGCAGAAGATCCGGAACCGCGCACAGGAGTCCCTGGTGCAGGCGATCCCGAGGCAGATTCGCATGACACCCGCACTTGATCCTCTGTGGCTTCAGCACGTGACGGCGAAGTTGTATCAGCCACAGAAGATCCTGGCGCACCTCCTGACGCACCAGCAGGCTCATCATGAGCCAATGATTGCGCGGGGCCACGAGGATCAGCACCGAAGCCCGCGCCCTCCTGGCTGGTCGGGTCAGCGCTGGATCCCGCACCCGCGCCGGTCGGCCGCGCCTGGGCCCGCCGCTTGTAGCAGTGCGGTTGGTCGGGGAAGCGCACGCCGCCCGCTCCACTGGGACGCCGCCGCGTGGCACCGGGCGAGCCACCAGCCGAGGGCTGGTCCACACGCGCGGCAGATTCCGTCGCTGGCCGGTCTGGCGCGTCTGCTAGTGCGGATCCCGGCGCGGATCTGCTGGACTGCAGCTGGTTCGGCGCCGATCCTAAGGTGGATTTGTTCCCCAAATCTGGACACAGCCAATATGTCACTTGGGAGCCATTTTCTTCATCATTTTTTTCGCTGGTTGTTGAGGATATAAACCTTAGAGTCACCCGCCCGGTGGGGCCGGGTTACTCATAAGGGTCATCACCTGAAACCTGGCGCCAAGCTTGAAGACGGTGGGCCAAAGATGGGCTTAAGACCCGGAGATGGCTAGGGCCCGTAGTTACAACCGTCATTATGGTAGAACTTGTAGTGTAAGGCAAGAATAGTTGAGAGTCCGAGCCGGACACTCTTATGAGCCGGCCGGGACTCTGAGAGCTACTGGGCATCAACCTCTCTATATAAAGGGACGACCCGGCAGCGGTTTAGGGAAAAGAAAGATCTCGTCGAGAGCCAGGCATAGCAGTTAAGCTCCCTGGTCATCGAAACCCTAAACAATATCACCTCAACTGGACGTAGGCTTTTACCTTCACCGTAAGGGGCCGAACCAGTATAAACCCTCGTGTTCCTTGTCCCGTTTAACCCCTTCAAGCTTCCTAGCGGCGATGGCTCCACGACTAAGTCCTAGCTTGAGGACATCTGCCGTGACAATTCCACGACAGTTGGCGCCCACCGTGGGGCCAGCGCACGGTGGATTTGAGTTCTTGAAGGGCAGCTTCGAAGGGCTCAAGGGATACGCTGTGGGCCGGATGACCAAGAGTCGTCGCGGCAAGCTCTACATCGACGATGCAAACTGGGGCCCCGACGCCGGCTCAATTGAGTACGGATACCGGGTCCCCTTCGGCGGAATTCATGTTTTCATTGGCAAGATTGGTGAGCCGGGCCCTGAGCCGGATATCTGCGCCGATCTCATCGAGACGGCTCAGCGCGCAGGACCCGCCCGGGCCCTGCCCGCCTTGAAGCATGCTTTTGTGGGATGTATCCATGGAGGGCTCTCTGATGGATCTGGATCTGGTGATGAGACGGCCGCCGGCTCTGACGGCGAGTCGTCCACAGATGAGTCAAACTCGTTGTATCAACTTCAAGATGGCAGGCTCATGGGTTGTTCCGATGGTGACAGTATTCCGGACCCGTTTGAGCCGCCGAGCCGGGTTGGAATCTTCATGGCCGGTGCGCAGCCTGTTCAGAACCCTGCTGCTGGGGTGGGAAACCCGGTGCCCTCGCCGGCTCAGGTGCTGATGGATCTCATGGACAAGATGACGGCCCTGTTGACCGCCGCGGTTGACCCGGCGGATCAAGCTCAGCATGACGCGGAGGTGGCGCAGTTAAAGTTAGATCTAGTGAAGCCAAGGAGGATCTGGCAGCGGAAGGGATCAGGATGGCTGCGGAGAGGGCGGCTCTCGACGCCCAAACTCAGTTGATTCAGGCGCAGTCCTTCCGGCTCACGATGGATCAGAACGCGTTAAATGAGGTCATGAGAAGGAGGCACCAAAAGGCTCAATCTCGACTCCCTCTGGTCTACGATCCTCGAAACCTCTTCAACACGCCAGGTGCAGGGTCTAGTAACCCGCCAGGGATCATAGTACCCGGGTCTGGGACCCCTGTTCAGCCACAAGTGATGGGGCCTCCCCGGATGAACCCTGC
Organism: Triticum aestivum; assembly: GCF_018294505.1. NCBI lineage: Eukaryota > Viridiplantae > Streptophyta > Magnoliopsida > Poales > Poaceae > Triticum > Triticum aestivum. The sequence goes on along the minus strand of NC_057814.1, from coordinate 53,913,444 downwards.
CCCGCCTCAGTATGTGCCAATACCACCGGGTCATTATACTAACCCGCTGGAGAACATGGTCGCCGCAGCAGCACGGCTGGCGGCCCTCCCAATTGACGGCGACTCTCCAACGGCTATTGAAACCCGCCGGGTCAGAGAACTCCTTCAGACAACGCTGGCGCAGCAAGAGGCGTATTCTTACAGCCGGGACAGGATCAACTCGACCCCTCATCCAGGCCGGAGCCCGAGTTATAGCAGACACATGGTCTCAGCGACCGGCTCAAGTAATGTCCGACGCCATGACCCGCCCCCTGGCCATGGCCCGGCTCATAACGGAGCCTTTCACGCAGTAGACCAAGACAGAGCGCGGCAAGAGGCGGAGCAGGTGCATCAGTTGACGGCTTACCAGACTCCCTCGGCTTATCCGACGACTTCCGTCGACGTGGGTATCCCTACGAGGACTGGAGGTGTCCCTTGTTTAGTGCCAGCTCTCCAGAATGAACGTCTACCCAAGGACTTCAAAGGCCCTAGGAAGGTGCCTAATTACACGACTGACTTACAACCCGGAGCCTGGATCGAAAGTTACGAGATGGCCATGGAACTGCTGGAGGTCAGTGAAGCGGCAATGGCCAAGTACTTCACCATGATGCTAGATGGGACTGCCCGCACTTGGTTGAAAGGGCTACCGCCGAATTCCATCGGATCTTGGGCTGAGCTGAAGGCCCGGTTCATACAAAACTTCAAAGACACCTGTAGGCAGTCTATGTCAATAGTGGATTTGACTAACTGTAAACAGCAGGAGGGTGAGTCTACGACACATTGGGTTCGCCGGGTCAAAGAGATCATACATTCATCGGATAAGATGGATGCCGTCTCTGCAGTCTTAATGTTGGAGCAAAATTGTCGTTTTGTGCCCCTGAAGATGAAACTCGGGCGGCTTAAGCGCGACTGCAATGATATGGGTACGCTGATGGCGGCTCTCGTCAAGTACGCCGATTCTGATAGTACCAAGGACCCCGCTTCAGATGATGAAAGGACAGGGAAGGGAAAGAAGAACGGCAATGGCAAGGGTCCTCAGCATAACCCGGGGAACCAAGGAGGTGGCAAGCGTAAGGCTGACGGCAGCCTAGAGTTCGTGGCCAACGCCAGCTCACAGGGTAATAGCCAGAGACGCAAGGGGAGGCCCCCTCCCCGAGCCAGCGGGTCAGGCCCAACGCTGGAGCAGCTGTTGAATGAGCCCTGTCCAAGGCATGGCTCTAGAGAGAAGCCAGCTACTCATCTATGGAAGGATTGTGCAATCATGAAGGCCTTTAAGAATTCCAACCCTTTAACGGCAACAATGGCCCGGGCGGTGGCTCAGGCGCCGGCGGCTTTCATGGCCCGGGCGGCGGCTCAAATTCTAATCCTCAGAACGGTCAAGGGGGCTTTAATCAGCAGTCTGGCCAGGGTCATCAACAGCAGCAGGGGGGTTATCAGACCAATCCAAAGCAGCTTAGCGGTGGACAGTATCATGTATTTACCACCAGTCTGTGTAAGCGAGATCAGAAGCTTCATAAGAGGGCTGTGAATGCTGTTGAGCCGGCGGTTCCACGCTATTTAAGATGGTCTGAGCAGCCTATCGTGTGGAGTAGGGAGGATCACCCTCCCCGGGTGGATAATCCGGGTCACTTGGCCTTGGTGGTGGCTCCTCAGGTGGGAGGATATAAGTTCACTAAGGTGCTCATGGATGGAGGCAGCAGCATCAACATCCTCTATTATGAGACTTTCCGTCGTATGGGGTTGATTGATAAGAACCTCAGCCAGTCAAACACTATTTTCCATGGTGTGGTACCTGGTAAGTCGGCTTATCCAGTCGGCAAGATCGAGTTGGAAGTGGCCTTTGGAGACGAGCACAACTACAGGGTGGAAAAATTGACCTTTGAGGTGGTCAAGATAAGAAGCCCGTATCATGCCATATTTGGGCGGCCGGCTTACGCCAAGTTCATGGCACGGCCGTGTTACGTGTATTTACAGCTCAAGATGCCGGGTCTCAATGGGACCATTACGGTTCATGGCAGCCGGAAGGTGGCCTTGGAGTGTGAGGAAGGCGATGCAGCTTATGCAGAATCTGTTTGTGCAACAGAGGAGTTAAAATTTTACAAGGACAATGTTGACCCAACAGATATGACCTCTCTGAAAAAGCCGACTACGGAGCATGAGCCGGCAATGAAATTTAAGTCGGCTGATGAGACTAAACTTGTTGATTTCGTTCCAGGTGATTCATCTCAGCAGTTTAGCATCAGTGCCAATCTGGATCCAAAATAGGAAAGCGCGCTCATCGAGTTCATCCGTGAGAATAGGGACATTTTTGCATGGAAACCTTCTGACATGCCAGGTGTACCTAGAGAACTCGCTGAGCACACTCTCAATGTTGATCCGAAATTTAAGCCGGTCAGGCAATTCCTTCGGCGGTTTAATGAAGAGAGGCGGAAAGCTATTGGTGAAGAGGTGGGCCCGGCTCTTGGCGGCCGGGTTTATTGTTGAAGTCTTTCACCCAGAGTGGTTAGCTAACCCGGTGCTCGTGCTCAAGAAGAACGGCACCTGGCGGATGTGTGTGGACTACACGGACTTAAACAAGGCGTGTCCGGCTGATCCTTTTGCCCTTCCCCGTATTGATCAAATCATTGATGCTACGGCGGGTTGTGAGCGCTTAAGTTTCTTGGATGCTTATTCTGGATATCATCAGATTAAAATGGCAGTTAAGGACCAGGAGAAGACGGCGTTCATCACTCCCTTTGGAGCCTTCTGCTATGTGTCTATGCCCTTTGGACTCAAGAGTGCACAGGCGACTTATCAGCGTTGCGTGCAGAACTGTCTTCATAACCAGATTGGGCGCAATGTTCATGCTTATGTGGATGATATTGTGGTTAAATCCAGGAAGGAGGAAACCTTGATAGATGATCTGAGGAAACCTTGATAATCTCCGGTCTACAAGATGATGCTTAACCCGGCCAAGTGTGTTTTTGGTGTTCCTGCAGGCAAGCTCTTGGGTTTCTTGGTTTCTAACAGAGGCATTGAAGCTAACCCGGAGAAGATCAAGGCATCACCTCCCTGGCTAAGCCGGCGTGTATAAACGACATCCAGCGCTTGGCAGGTCGTATCGCTGCTTTAAGCCGGTTTATAAGCCGTTTGGGTGAGAAGTCCATGCCATTATATCAGTTGATGAAGAAAACTGATGACTTTGTCTGGAATGATGCAGCTGATACTGCCTTTGAGGATTTGAAGAGGCAGCTGGCAGAGCCCCCAGTCCTTGCTGCTCCGGTTGACAAGGAGCCTTTATTGCTGTATGTGGCTGCTAACACACGAGCCGTCAGTGTGGCTGTGGTGGTGGAGCGCAAGGAAGAGGGTAAGGAGCATCCGGTTCAGCGGCCGGTTTATTATGTCAGTGAAGTGCTCATCGAGTCCAAACAACGGTATCCACATTGGCAGAAGCTTGTTTATGGTGTGTTCATGGCAAGCCGGAAGCTTAAGCATTATTTCCAGGGTCATCCCATCACTATGGTCAGTTCTGCCCCCTTGGAGATATCATTCAAAACAGAGAGGCCACAGGGAGAGTGGCTAAGTGGGCTATAGAGCTTGGACCTCATGGTCTGAAATACGTACCACGCACTGCTGTTAAATCTCAAGCCTTGGTGGATTTCATCAACGATTGGACAGAGTTACAAGTGCCCGAACAAAAGCTGGATAACACATATTGGACTATTCACTTCGATGGGTCCAGGCAATTGGAGGGCTCGGGGGCTGGAGTCGTGTTGGCTTCCCCTAAGGGTGACAAGTTCCATTATGTGCTACAGTTGATGTTTCCTTGCACGAACAATGCGACTGAGTACGAGGCCTTGCTCCATGGTCTTCGTATGGCCAAGGAGATGAGCTTGAGCCGGGTAAGGTGCTTCGGCGACTCAGACATGGTGGCTCAACAAGTATCAGGAAAGTGGGACTCCAAGGACCCTCTCATGGCGGCTTATCGCCGTGAAGTTGATGCCATTGCTGGGCATTTTCAGGGTTACCAGGTAGACCACATCGATCGCAGGAAGAACGAGGCGGCTGATGCTTTAAGCCGGCTGGGCTCTCAGCGAAAACCGGTGCCGCCTAATATTTTCCTGGACGTCCTGCATAACCCTTCTTTTAAGTTGCCTACGGAGGAAGATTTGGCTGTCCCTGACCCGGAGGCACGACTGGTGGCGGCTCTCCACATCATCCCGGACTGGACAATGCCCTATCTGGCTTACATGACCCGGGGAGATTTCCCTGAGGATGAAACTTTGGCCAGACAAATAACCCGGCGGTCTAAGTCAATGGTTGTTATCAATGGTGAGCTGCATCGCCGCAGTGTTACGGGAGCGTTCCAGCGTTGTGTCTCCCCTGAGGAGGGTCAAGAGATCTTGCGTGAGATTCATGAAGGGGATTGTGGCCATCATGCCGGCTCAAAATCCCTTGTGGCCAAGGCTTTTCGTCATGGTTTTTATTGGCTGACGGCTCATGCTGATGCGGAGGACTTGGTCAGTAAATGTGATGGTTGCCAAAGGTTCTCGCGACGGGCTCATGTGCCGGCTCAGGAGCTGAGGATGATCCCAATTACTTGGCCCTTTGCGGTCTGGGGGCTTGATATGGTTGGGCCTTTTAAAAGGTCCAAGGATAAGAAGACCCACCTCTTGGTGGCGGTTGACAAAATCACAAAGTGGGTTGAAGCAGAGCCAGTTAGCAAGTGTGACGCAGCCACGGCGGTTCAGTTCATGAAAAGGGTGATCTTTCCCTTTGGCTTTCCACACAGCATTATAACTGACAATGGTACCAATCTATCCAAAGGCGCCATGGAGGAGTTTTGTCAACGAGAGCATATTCGACTTGATGTTTCATCAGTGGCTCACCCTCAATCCAATGGTCAAGCTGAGAGGGCTAATCAGGAGATTCTGAAAGGCATCAAGCCCCGGCTTTTGGTCCCTTTACAACGGACGCCGGGTTGTTGGGTGGAGGAGTTACCCTCCGTGTTGTGGAGCATCAACACTACTCCTAACAGGTCTACAGGTTTCACGCCTTTCTTCATGGTTTATGGAGCGGAAGCAGTCCTCCCCAGTGACATCCGTCATGACTCGCCTCGAGTGGCGGCTTATGTTGAGGCGGATAATGAACAGGCGCGCCAAGATGCTCTTGACTTGTTGGACGAACAGCGTGATGTGGCAGCAGCTCGCTCAGCGATTTACCAACAAGACCTGCGCCGTTATCACAGTCGCCGGGTTAAATCCCGGGTCTTCCAGGAAGGCGATCTGGTGCTCCGGCTCATCCAAGATCAAACAGATGCGCACAAGCTATCCCCGCCTTGGGAAGGGCCCTTTGTGGTCAGCAAGAATTTGCACAACGGGTCATATTACCTCATTGACATTCGGGAGCACAAAGATTCACGTAAGTCGGAGGAAGAGACCCGTCGGCCGTGGAACATAGCTCAGCTTCGGCCTTATTACACTTGAGCCACCGGCTCTCATAATGTACATATTTCTCTAAGCCATGTATATATTATGATAAGCAATAAAGCAGGACCTCTGTCCTTTTTTCTCCTCCAAAGGTGAACGTGTTGTTTTCATTGCAAGATCACATGATAACTTGAAGGAGGATCCGGCTTATGATCGTATTCGAATCTAGCCGTACGCAATATAATCACTTGGGGGCTTCCTGTTCAAACATAGGTCGTATTCGAACCAAAGAGAACATAGCTGTCGATACCCATTTGATTGGCAAAGTGCCGAGCTCATTGGGGAGTTTTCTTTGATCATATTTGAATCATAGTTCAACCCCCTTTGGGAACCGACGTGGATCGTATTCGAATCAGCGTCGTTAAACAACTCCTAAGGTCATTTGGGGGCTTCCTGTTCAAACATGGGTCGTATTCGAACCAAAGAGAACATAGCTGTCGGTACCCTCTTGATTGGCATCGCCACACCCACTGGGGGCTATATGATCGCATTCGAATCTTAGCATAACCCCTTTGGGACGGGTCTCTGGTCGTATTCGAACCGGAAGCCCCTAAGCTTTTCTGATTTACAACGAGTTCTTCTGATTGTTTCAATAGTGTGCACGGCGGGTCTCACTTTGCCGGCTTAACTTTGATTCACAGTGCTAGTCGAACACAATCGGCGTTATTCAGACTGGTAAACCGGAATTGAGGTACCAACCTTATTACCCGGGTTATATAAACCGGAAGTGTGCTTGAAGGCCGGTAAGTGTGTTATTACGGTTATATCAAGGACATAATTGAGGATCAGTCTTTTTGTGACTTAGATTCATATTCCAGGTTATATGTATGAGACTATGATTCTCAGTGCGGTAAGCCGCCTAGAGACTTGTGATTTGTTTTTCTATGCAGGATAGTTAAAAACAACTATTTGAGCTTAAGGAAAATGAATGATCAATTATGACCCGGAGGAATATAAGGAAGTAACTTCAATGGAATTCAGCATTCAACACGTGCGCGATGGCACGACAAAGTTAAAATGTTGGTCCTATTCTATTACAAGACTCCCCGAGTCCAAAAGGGTGAACCATTGTTTAATAAGCCGCCTGAAGAGTCAAGATGCTGGCCGGGTCGAAGCATCCGGCTCATCCCTCTCCGCTCCTCCGGCTGTTCCTATGACCTGGAAGGTTGACGATTTCCAGTCAATGCCGCTCAGAGCTTCAAATTGAGCTTCCTCGTCAATTAACCCGGCCGGGTCAATCTCCGGGGCAAAGGTGTGCTTACGAGTCGGCGGGACCAGGCTGATGGCTTCATAACGCGGAGTGGGGATCCTCTGATTCTCTGCATCGTAGCCCGGCTGGTACTTGGTCAGATCGGTGTCATTCCCAATCAGGGTGGCCACCGGGCGAACGATCTTCACACAGGCAGCAAAGTCCTTTTGGTCGAAAGGGGTGCCGTCTTCCTTCAAGCTGGGATAACCAAGTGCAATGTCCGCCGGGTCTAGCTCTGGAAGGAAAGCCTTGGCCCGGCTCAGAGCAGCTATGGCTCCGGCTCTTGCAGAGGCCCGTCGCAGCTCTTGGACACGCTGAGGAAGAACGGCAAGCCGGCGAAGAACTTCCGCCAGGTGAGTCGGACACCTCATTGGATAGGGCCACCACGGCCAGGGCGCGCTGTGACCCGGTGTAGAGTTGCTCCACCAGAGTGTACACGGCCTTCAACTTGGTCAGCACACTTTGGTTGAGATTGGCGCTTCTTGGACCTGTTTAACAGAGTAAGATAAGCCGCTGGCGATGATGGGCGTTACGAGACATAAAGATTATAAACTTGATGAAAGCCGGTGGAATAACTTACCTAAGATTGCGGCGACCATCTGTGATACGTGGCGCTTTAAGCCGGAGAGTTCGGCGGTTCTCTCCGTCAGAGCCTTCTCCGCCTGTTCGGCCCGGCTCGCCAGAGTAGCTTTCTCTTCGGCCCAAGTTTTCCGTTCAGCTTCAAAGTCCTTTTTCAGCTTCTCTTGAGCAGCAATACTGGACACAAATTTGGCGTTGGCCTTCCGAGTCTCAGTTTCCTGCGTCCTCAGGCGGGTCTTCAGATCGGAGATGTCAGCCTGAAACTTCTTGCAAGCAGCCTGCACAATTTTCGGGTTATAGTATGAACAATTATTATGCAATTTTAAAGTCCCAAGCACTTTCCAAGCAAAGACACTCGGCACTTGGGGGATAATGCATGTCGAACGTTTCTATTTACAAATTACCGGTTCATGGAAGTAAGCCGGAACTTTAGTCTACAACATATTCAGTCATAAGTCGTCGACTTGGGGGCTAGTATGGTAAAGATAACTATGCTGTAAGCAGTAGAGTGGTACCTCAGACTTCTGATGTATCTGATTCACCATGTTGATCTCCAAATCCCGGCTCTTGTGCACCTGACTCACATAGCCGGAGACGATCTCTCCGACGCTCAAGTTCGTATAGTTGGTAAGGTCCAGATTGGCCCGGCTGCGCTCTAGCAACTCTTCCTTGAAGGAGCACTTGGCCAGCGCAGTGGGTCTCCCCGGCTCAACAAACTCCGTCCGGGTGATTACCACGTCCGGGTCATCGGCCGGCTGAGCCGGGCTGGAGATATCCGGGTTGGTGGAAGTCTCCATGGCTGGCTCGTCGGTGGGAGCGGTGGCTTCAGGTGCAGAGGCGGCTGGCGGCTCTTGAGCAGAAACTTCCGGTTCCGTCACGACCGACTCCTCCGCCGGCTTATTTTTCTTTGCTCTTTTACTGAGCTTTGCTTGAGCACTGAAAGGACAAGAGGTTAGTACAAAAGTATGAGTAAAGATAAAGCACAGCAAGAGATGATCATCATTACCGGGTACGGTCTTGAAAGCCGGCAGATTCGACTGCATGAGTCACCAGAGGAGGGTGAGTTTCTGATAATTTGAATCAGAAGAATTGAGGGTTGACGTATAACACCCGCCAAAGGATGAAAGGATATAAGTTGGAGATAACCTCGGTCCGGCGCTTCCTTGATGCCTCAGGTAAGCCGGAGGAGAGGTCAGCATCCTTGTTGGTCCGGGTGTGCCGCCGGCTCTCATGAATCTGTTGCTTCAAAAGAAATTGAGGATCTTGATAAGCTAAAGGATGTGAAATCTTACTTTCCGGGTTACCCTTCGGACTTTCAGCCTTGGCAAGGGCTCCGAGTCGGAGGAAAGTGTCATTACCTCTTCAACCACCGGGTTACTTGCTCCGGTGTCATCCTGTTGATGAACAGTATTGATAAGGTGGACAGAAATAAACAAGAAATACAACAAGAGCTTACAGGTTCAGGGGTTACCTCTGACTCGGAGCTGTCACTCAGTTGAAGAAGCTCTGAGGCAGTGGGCCTGCTTCCCTTCTTGCGGGGAGCGGCTCTCTTGGCGGCTTTCTTAGCCTTCCTGGCCTTCTTGGCCGCCTCATGGTTATATTTGACCTTCTAGAATTTGTCATCAGCCTTAAATAATACAATAACGACTTCTTAAAGTTCAGATGAAAGCTATCTACAGAAGAAAATAAGATGTTCAGATCAGCGGCTTACCGCTGGGGCCGGGTTGGTCTTGCAGAAGGGGCTTAAGCCGGTCCTCCCGCAGTCTGCCAAGCTCTCGTTCAAGAGAGCCTTGGTCATGTCTTCAGCAACGTCTTCAGGAAGATCGTTGCGGCTGTGTCTCAGGGGGTCATCTTTCCGGCCCGTGTACTCACACATTAAGCCGGGGCGGCAGCTTAAGGGGGTCACCCGCCATGAGATCCAGACTCGGACCAGGTCAATGCCATTAAGGCCATTTCCCAGGAGAGCCTTGATTTTGTTTATAGTGGGGATCAGAGGTTGGCGCTCCGCCTGAGATAACTTGTCTCACAGAGGGTGAGTTGGTTCCAGACGCGAAGGACGAAAGCCGGGCAGCGGGCTCTCGTCAGCCGGTGAAGTGCAGTAGAACCACGTCTGGTTCCAGTCCTTTGGGTGGCTTGGCGGCTCGGCGTAAGGGAAAAGGCAGTCTCTCCGTCGCTGAATGGAGATTCCACCAAGTTCTATGCTCGGCCCGTTGGCGCACTCGTTCTGGCGGTTCAAATAGAACAGCTCTCTAAAGAGCAGAAGGCTGGGCTCCTCTCCAAGGTAGACCTCGCTGAATACTTGGAAGTTACATATGTTCGACACCGAGTTGGGTCCTATGTCTTGTGGCCGCGGGTCAAAGAAATTCAGTACATCTCTAAAGAACTTTGAGCCGGGCGGTGCGAAGCCCCGGCTCATGTGATCCGCAAATATTACCACCTCCCCGTCCTTTGGCTGTGGTCTCTCCTCTAACGGGTCAGGAGCGCGGTAAGACATGACATCCTTCTTGGGCAGGTAACCCGTCTTCACAAAATCCGCTAAGGTTTCGTCGGTGACGTTGGACCTCATCCAGTTGCAAGTGATGGGTGCTTTGGGAGCTTTGGGAGGAATGGTGAAAGTCGGAAGCCTATGATAAAAGGAAATGTCCGGTTTAATTATAAGCCGGAGGGAATTTACAGTTCAATGTTTAAAGCGGCGGCTTATGAAGGGGCCTAATGACATATGGCTAAATGCATCAGATTATCTAAGCCGCCGAAGGTAGTGAGAATAATTTAAATTGTCTACAGCTTTATCATGAATGAGCCGGCAAAAATTTTACGGCACGTGGCTTCTTTGAGCCGGAAATGTAAGCCGCCATAGGTCAGCAGATGCAGTTTTTTTACTATGTGTGGTGAAAACAAGTTTCACAGATCGTGGTGAAAATTTTGGATCAAAATGGTTGAATAAAAGGAAAGGTTTCTAGACCTAAAACAGATGCAGAGGAAGTTCATAAGCCTGAACGGAGCCTGTACGCAGTAAGAAGGGATCTATGAACATTGGAATGGGCGTGAAACAACTACCACAACAGTCCTATGCAGTTAGAGATCAAGAAAGGTGGTAAAAATAAAAACTACCGGGAACTTGCGAGGAACGGCGAAGAACACGGGAAGAACAGCAGGAGCCTAATGTGGATCTACTGTACGGAGTGGCGAAAACTTACAGGTGCTGGTGAGTCACGGGGGTCGCCGCCGTTTTCTCTGGATGCAACAGGTTGATGCAGCGGCCGGAGTCGGTGAGGACGAGCAGACCCGCGGTGGCGACGGCAATGGAGCTCAAGCGGAAGAACAGTGGCGTGAGGAGGAAGACGGGTGGCTGGAGGCTCATCGGGCCGGACTACTTATAAGGGCAATCTCATAAGTGGGCGCGAGAAACGAGGAGGCCACGGCGCGGTCATGTCACCATAAAACGCCTCGATTTTCGGGATGGCAGTAAAGATAAGATCCGTTGCGGATATGGTGGAGTAAAAAACGGACTTAATGGAAGACGACGTCACGGCGGATTACCCGGAATCCAGAGGATGACGTCACGCCGGGTTATGGCCTTCACACAATTGTAAGCCGGAGATTTTCTGTCGAAAGGATTGACGATTGACATGAGCCGGTTCAAATCAATCTGGGGCCTAATGTTGATGATATAAACCTTAGAGTCACCCGCCCGGTGGGGCCGGGTTACTCATAAGGGTCATCACCTGAAACCCAGCGCCAAGCTTGAAGACGGTGGGCCAAAGATGGGCCTAAGACCCGGAGATGGCTAGGGCCCGTAGTTACAACCGTCATTATGGTAGAACTTGTAGTGTAAGGCAAGAATAGTTGAGAGTCCGAGCCGGACACTCTTATGAGCCGGCCGGGACTCTGAGAGCTGCTGGGCGTCAACCTCTCTATATAAAGGGACGACCCGGCAGCGGTTTAGGGAAAAGAAAGATCTCGTCGAGAGCCAGGCATAGCAGTTAAGCTCCCTGGTCATCGAAACCCTAATCAATATCACCTCAACTGGACGTAGGCTTTTACCTTCACCGTAAGGGGCCGAACCAGTATAAACCCTCGTGTTCCTTGTCCCGTTTAACCCCTTCAAGCTTCCTAGCGGCGATGGCTCCACGACTAAGTCCTAGCTTGAGGACATCTGCCGTGACAATTCCACGACACTGGTTGTTCCTGCAACGTCACAAGAGAATCGGGTGCGCCATTTGGAGGGTTAGTCGGCATTGAATCATCACAAGTAATTCCCCCATGATCAAGGCCGGTGAGAGAAGAGGGTAGGAGTAGAATTTCTTTGCGAAGTAAGGCACCGGCGTTGGGATGAAGATCAGCGAAAGGAAACTTTGTTTCGTCGAAAACAACATCACGGGAGATATAAACTCGCCCCGTAGAGACATCTAGGCACTTGACACCTTTGTCTTGGGCACTATACCCAAGAAATACACGTTGCTTTGATCGAAACATAAGTTTGCATTGATTGTATGGACGAAGATTAGGCCAACATGCACACCCAAAAACACGAAGAGACGTGTAGTCAGGTTTGGTGTGGAGTAGCCGTTCTACTGGAGTTTCATTATTGATAACGCGACTAGGAAGCATGTTAATGATGTGAACGGCAGTGAGAAAGGCTTCATCCCAGAATTTTAAAGGCATGGAGGCGCCAGCTAAGAGAGCTAGGCCGACCACAACAATGTGCCTGTGCTTGTGTTCAGCAGAGCCGTTTTGTTGGTGAGCGTGCGGGCACGACACATGGTGAGAGATGCCTAGAGTTTGAAAGAAAGAGTTTAATTTCTCATACTCTCCGCCCCAATCTGATTGGACATCAAGTATCTTGCTGTCAAATTGGCGTTCAACGAGTGCTTGAAAGTTCTTAAAAACTTGAAAGACATCGGATCTTTTCTTAAGAAGATAAATCCAGGAAAATTTACTGTAGTCATCAATGAAACTCACGTAGTACGTATGTCTACCTACTGAGTTGGGGGCAGGACCCCAAACATCTGAAAAAATTAATTGCAATTTTTTGGTAGACACACTAGTGGATATAGGATAGGGTAGCTGATGACTCTTAGCTCGTTGACAGGAATCACAAATAGTTTCAATATTGTGCTCACCAACAAACGGGAGCTTATTCTTTCGAAGTATTTTTTCAACTAAAGAAAAAGAAGCATGTCCTAGACGTTCATGCCATCGTGCGGATGAAAGCTTGATAGCACCACAAGCTTGTTTATTCAGTCTCCTAAGCTCCGGAATCAACGGGTAGAGTCCACGAACGCATCTACCTCGATAGAGAATTCTCTTCGTCACCTGATCCTTGATCAAAAAGAAGTAAGGGTGAAACTCAAGGAAGACATGATTATCAAGAGCAATTCTATGGACAGAGAGAAGACTTTTGTCGGCATTAGGAACATGCCAAATTTTCCTAAGATGGATTTTACGAGAAGGGGTACTGTCGTGGAATTGTCACGGCAGATGTCCTCGAGCTAGGACTTAGTCGTGGAGCCATCGCAACTAGGAAGCTTAAAGGGGTTAATGCGGGACAAGGAACACGAGGGTTTATACTGGTTCGGCCCCTTACGGTGAAGGTAAAAGCCTACATCCAGTTTGAGGTGGTATTGATTAGGGTTACGATCATCAGGGAGCTAAACTGCTATGCCCGGCTCTCGATGAGATTGTTCTTGTCCCTAAACCGCTGTCGGGTCGTCCCTTTATATAGGGAGGCTGACGCCCAGCAGCCCTTAGAGTCCCGGCCGGCTCATAAGAGTATCCGGCTCGGACTCTCAATCATACTTGCCTTACACTACAAGTTCTACCATAACAATGATTGTAACTACGGGCCTTAAGCAATATCCGGGTCTTAGCCCATCTCGGGCCCATCGTCTTCAAGCTTGGCTCCGGGCTTTTGGCAACGACTGTATGAGTAACCCGGCCCCTCCTGGCGGGTGACTCTAAGGTCTATATCCTCAACATTAGGCCCCAGATTGATTTGAGCCGGCTCATGTCAATCTTCAACTCTTCCGACAGAAAAAATCTCCGGCTTACCATTCATGTGAAGGCCATAACCCGGCATGACGTCACCCTCCGGACTCCGGATAATCCGCCGTGACGTCATCCTCCATTAAGTCCGTTTTTTACTCCGCCAGATCCGCAACGGATCTTTCTCTTTACTGTCATTCTAAAAATCGAGGCGTCGTGGGGGGAGATAACCACGCCGTGGTCTCCTTGAATCTCGCGCCCACTTATGAACTTGCCTTATAAATAGGCCGGCCCGACGGGCTCTCAGCCACTTCCTCTCCGTCTTCTTCCTCGTGCCATCGCTCCTCTGCCCGAGCTCTGCTACTGCCGCCGCCGTCGCGCCCCTGGTCTTCGTCAACTTGGCCGCTGCATCACCCTGACTCGGACCAGACAAACGGCGGCAACCTCCGCTCTTCTCCAGCTCCGGTGAGTCTCTTCTGCCCTGCTAGAATAGATCTGCGGTAGGGTTCGAATAGTTCGTCCGTGTTCTTCACCATTGTCCGCAAGCTTCGGTAGTTCTCATAGTTACTGCCCTTGTTTGATCTTTAGCCCTGTATAGAACTAGTGCCGTGGTTGTTTAGGACTCATTTCAAATGCCCGTAGATCTCTTTCTACTGCATAAAGGCTTCGTTCAAGCTCAAGAACTTCCGCTCGTCTGTTTCTAGGTCTAGAAAATTTTCATTTCACCCGACCATTTTGATCCAAAAAAGTTACTGCAATATGTGAAACCTATTTTACCACACTTAGTAAAAACTGCAACCATTGAATCTTGGCGGCTTACAATTCCGGTTTAAAGGAACCACGCGCCGTAGAATCCTCCGGCTTAAAGAAAACCATGCTTCGTAGAATCCTCCGGCTTAACTGTGGTAAGGCCGTAGATAACCAACTTATTCTGAATGCCCCTGCGGCTTAAATAACCCACTGTACCTGAGTATATATCATTACTCCCCTTCATAAGCCGCCACCTTAGTTTTGAACTGTAGATCTCCGGTTTATAATTAACCCGGACATTTTTCTTTCTGTCATAGACTGCCAACTTTCACCATGCCTCCCAAGGCTCCCATCACTTGCAACTGGATGAGGTCCAACGTCACCAACGAGACCCTAGCCAATTTTGTTAAGTCCGGATATTTGCCTAAGAAAGAAGTCATATCCTACTGTGCCCCTGACCCGTCAGAAGAGAGACCACAGCCAAAGGACGGGGAGGTAGTGATTTTCGCAGATCATATGAGCCGGGGCTTCGCACCGCCCGGCTCAAAGTTTTTTAGGGACGTGCTCAACTTCTTCGACTTGCGGCCTCAAGATATAGGACCCAACTCAGTGTCCAACATCTGCAATTTTCAAGTCTTCTGCGAGGTTTACCTTGGAGAAGAACCTAGTCTGCTGCTCTTCAGAGAGCTTTTTTACTTAAACCGTCAGAATGAGTGCGCCAATGGGCCAAGTCTGGAGTTAGGTGGCATCTCCATCCAGCGACGTAGGGACTGTCTTTTCCCTTACGCAGAGCCGCCGAGCCACCCCAAGGACTGGAACATGACTTGGTTCTACTGCAAAGATACATCCCCGGCTGATGAAAGCCCGCTGCCCGGCTTTCGCCCAACACGTCTGGAGCCGACTCACCCACTGTCGGACAAGCTGACTCAAGCGGAGCGCCAGCCTCTGCTCCCCACTATCAACAAGATCAAAGCTCTCCTGGGCAATGGTCTGAACGGAATCGACCTGGTCCGGGTCTGGATCTCATGGCGGGTGATCCCATTGAGCCGCCGCCCCGGCTTAATGTGCGAGTACACAGGACGAAAGGATGACCCGCAGAGACACAGCCGCAATGATCTTCCAGAAGACGTTGCAGAGGAGGAAACCAAGGCTCTTTTAAACGAGAGCCTGGCAGACTGCGGAAGGACCGGGCTAGCCTCCTTCTGCAAGACCAATCCAGCCCCAGCAGTAAGCCGCTGACTTTAACTTTTATCTTCTTCTGCCTATAACCTTCATCTGAACCGTTGTAAGAATTCATCCTTGTATTTTTCAGGCTGATGATAAGTTCTGGCGGGTCAAATATGACCATGAGGCGGCCAAGAAGGCCAGGAAGGCGAAGAAAGCCGCCAAGAAAGCCGCCCCTCGCAAAAAAGGAAGCAGACCTACTGCTTCGGAGCTGATGCAATTAAGCGACAGCTCCGAGTCAGAGGTAACCCTCAAGCCTTTAATTCTTGCTGTATTTGTTGTTTGTTGCTGTCCGCCTTATCAACACTTGCTCATTGACAGGATGACACCGGCGCCAGTAACCCGGTGGTTGAAGAGGTAATGTCACTTTCCTCCGACTCGGAGCCCTTGCCACAGCTGAAAGTCCGAAGGGTAACCCGGAAAGTAAGCTTTTCACATCCTTTAGCTTACCAAGACCTCAATTTATTTTGAAGCGACAGGTTCATGAAAGCCGGCGTCACACCCGGACCAACAAGGACACCGATCTCTCCGCCGGGTTACCCGACGCAACAAGGAAGCGTCGAACTGAGGTTTTTTCTCACTTGTACCCTTTTCACCCGTTGGCGGGTGTTATCCGTCAGCCACTCAACTCTTCTGACTCCAATTATCAGGAGACCTCCCCCTCTTCGGGCGACTCCATGCAGTCGAACCTGCCGGCCTTCAAGACCGCGCCCGGGTAACGATAATCATCTCATGTTGCTCTGATCTTTACTCATATTTTTTGTACTAACCTTTGTTGTTCTTTCAGTGCCCAAGCAAAGCTCACCAAGAGGGTGAAGAAAACCAAGTCAGCCGGAGTGCCGGATCTGCCTGAGCCGGCGGTGACAGTCCAAGAGCCGCCAGCTGCCTCCGCCCCCGAAGCCACCACTCCAATGGACACGGCACCTGAGGCCACTGCACCGACTACCAAGGCAACAACTGATGCTTCTGTTAACCCGGAGGCCTCCAGCTCGGCTCCACCAGCAGACGACCCGGACGTGGTAATCACCCGGACGGAGTTCGTTGAGCCGGGGAGACCTACCGTGCTGGCCAAGTGCTCCGCGAAGGGGGAGTTGCTGCAGCCCCACCAGGTGAACTTGGATCTCTCCAACTACACCAACCTGAGCATTGGAGAGCTCGTCTCTGGCTACATCTGCCAAGTGCACAAGAGTCAGGGACGCCGAGGTTGCCATGGTGACCCAGATCCAGCAGAAGTCTGAGGTAACATCCTTTTGTCCTCTTATTTACTGCTAAGTTACCTGTACCATGCTAGCCCCCAAGTCGACGACTTATGACTGAGTATGTTGTAGACTTAAGTTCCGGCTTACTCAATTGAGCCGGCAGTATGTAGATAGATACGTTCAATATGCATTAGCCCCCAAGTGCCAAGTGTCTTTGCTTGGAAAGCGCTTGGGACTTATATAATGACTGTTAATAACCCGGAAATTTTTGCAGGCTGTTGGCAAGAAGCTAGAGGCGGACCTTGCGGATCTCAAGAGCCGGCTGAAGACGCAGGAGATGGAGACCCGGAAGGCAAACGCCAAGTTTGTATCCAGCATCGCCGCTCAAGAGAAGCTGAAGACAGAATTCGACGCTGAGCGGAAAGCCTGGGCCGTAGAGAAGGCCGCACTGGTGACCCGGGCGGAACAGGCGGAGAAGGCTCTCTCTGAGAAGACCGCCGAGCTCTCCGGCCTAAAGCGCCAAGTTTCCCAAATGGTGGCCGCCATCTTCGGTAAGTCGCCTCACCGGCTTTCATCAATGTTAGAATGTTTATATCTCATGATTCATCCTTGTCGCCGGCTTATCTGATTCTGTTAAACAGGTCCCAGAAGTGCCAACCTCAACAGAGCGTGGTCACCAAGCTAAAGGCCGTGTATACCCTGGTGGAACAGCTCTACACCGGGTCACAGCGTGCCTTAGCTGTGGTGGCCCTATCCAACGAGGTGCCGACTCACCTGGCCGAAGTCCTGCGCCGGCTCGCCGTTCTGCCTCAGCGGATCCAAGAGCTGCGACGGGCCTCTACGAGAGCCGGAGCAATCGCCGCGCTGAGCCGGGCCAAGGCATTCCTGCCGGAGCTAGACCCGGCAGACATCGCCCTGGGTTATCCAAGCCTGAAGGAAGACGGCTCAGCTTTCGATCAGAAGGATTTCGCAGCCTGCGTGAAGGCAGTACGCCCGGTGGCCACCCTTATCGGGAACGACACAGACCTGACCAAGTACCAGCCGGGTTATGATGCGGAGAATCGGAGGATTCCAACCCCTCGCTACGAAGCTCTCAACCTGATCCCGCCGGCTTGGCAGCACACTTTCGCCCCGGAGATTGACCCGGCCGGGTTAATTGTCGAAGAAGCCCAATTCGAGGCTCTCAGCGGCATCGACTGGAAGTCATCAACCTTCGAGGTTTTGGGATCAGCCGGAGGAGAGGATAGGAACGAGCCGGAGACTTCAACTCAGCGGGCATCATGACTCAGCTGGTGGTTTACCAAACAATGCTCCACCCTTTTAGACTTGATGAATTTTGTAATAGAGTAGGTGCAACAGTTCATCTCTGCCGTGCCATCGTGCACGTATTGAATGCGAAAGTCTTTTGAAGTTGTCTCTTTGATATTTTTCCGGGTCATAATCATCCCTTTGTTTTTCTCAACCTCAAAGAGGTGCCCTTAAGTATCCTGCATAAAAAGGCAAATCACAAGTCTCGAGGCGGCTTACCGCCCTGAGAATCAGGTGTTTTGGATAAATAACCCGGAATATGAATCAAAAAAGACTGGTCCTCCATGATATCCTTAACACAGCCGTAATAACACTCTTAGCGGCCTGTAAGCATACTTCCGGTTTAGATAACCCGGGTAACAAGGTTGGTATCTTAACTCCGATTTACCTGTCGTAATGACACCCATGGCGTTCAACGAACAATGTAAACCAAAGTTAAGCCGGCAAAGTGAGACCCGGCCGTACACACCTTGACATAATCAGAGTAAACTTGTGATAAAGCAGAGGAACTTAGGGGCTTCCGGTTCGAATACGACCAGAGACCCGGCCCAAAGGGGTTAAGCTAAGATTCGGATACAATCACATAGCCCCCAGTGGGTGTGGCGATGCCAATCAAGAGGGTACCGACAGCTATGTTCTCTTTGGTTCGAATACGACCCATGTTTGAACAGGAAGCCCCCAAGTGATTTTAAGATTTGTTTAACGACGCTGATTCGAATACGATCCACGTCGGTTCTCAGAGGGGTTAAACTATGATTCAAATATGACCAAAGGTAACCTCCCAATGAGCTCGGCACTTCGCCAATCAAATGGGTATCGACAACTATGTTCTCTTTGGTTCGAATACGACCCATGTTTGAACAGGAAGCCCCCAAGTGACTTTACTGCTTACGGCTAGATTCGAATACGATCATAAGCCGGATCCTCCTTTAAGTCATCATGTAATCTTGCTAGAAGAACAACACGTGCATATGTGGAGGACAAAAAGGACAGAGGTCCTGCTTTATTGCTTATCATAATATATACATGGCTGAGAGAAATATGTACACCACGAGAGCCGGTGGCTCAAGTGTAGTAAGGCCGAAGCTGAGCTATGTTCCACGGCCGACGGGTCTCTTCCTCCGACTTACGTGAATCTTTGTGCTCCCGAATGTCAATGAGGTAATATGACCCGTTGTGCAAGTTCTTGCTGACCACAAAGGGCCCTTCCCAAGGTGGGGATAACTTGTGTGCATCTGTTTGATCCTGGATGAGCCGGAGCACAAGGTCGCCTTCCTGGAAGACCCGGGATTTGACCCGGCGGCTATGATAACGGCGCAGGTCTTGTTGGTAAATCGCTGAACGGGCTGCTGCCACATCACGCTGTTCGTCCAACAAGTCAAGAGCATCTTGGCGCGCCTGTTCATTATCCGTCTCAACATAAGCCGCCACGCGAGGTGAGTCGTGACGGATGTCACTGGGGAGGACTGCTTCTGCTCCATAAACCATGAAGAAAGGCGTGAAGCCTGTAGACCTGTTAGGAGTAGTGTTGATGCTCCATAAGACGGAGGGCAACTCCTCCACCCAACAACCCGGCGTCCGTTGCAAAGGGACCAAAAGCCGGGGCTTGATGCCCTTCAGAATCTCCTGATTAGCTCTCTCAGCTTGACCATTGGATTGAGGATGAGCCACTGAGGAAACATCAAGTCGGATATGCTCTCGTTGACAAAACTCTTCCATGGCGCCTTTGGAGAGATTGGTGCCATTGTCAGTTATAATGCTGTGCGGAAAGCCAAAGCGGAAAATCACCTTTTTCATAAATTGAACCGCCGTGGCTGCATCGCACTTGCTAACTGGCTCAGCTTCCACCCACTTTGTGAATTTATCAACTGCCACCAAGAGGTGGGTCTTCTTATCCTTGGACCTTTTAAAAGGCCCAACCATATCAAGCCCCCAGACCGCAAAGGGCCAAGTGATTGGGATCATCCTCAGCTCCTGAGCCGGTACATGAGCCCGTCGTGAGAACCTTTGGCAACCATCACATTTACTGACCAAGTCCTCTGCATCAGCATGAGCCGTCAACCAATAAAAACCATGACGAAAAGCCTTGGCCACAAGGGACTTTGAGCCGGCGTGATGGCCACAATCCCCTTCATGGATCTCCCGCAAGATCTCCTGACCTTCCTCAGGGGAGACACAACGCTGAAATGCTCCTGTAACACTGCGATGATGCAACTCGCCATCGATAACAATCATTGACTTGGCCCGCCGGGTTATTTGCCTGGCCAAAGTTTCATCCTCAGGCAACTCGCCCCGGGTTATGTAAGCCAGATATGGCATTGTCCAGTCTGGTATGATATGGAGAGCCGCCACCAGTCGCGCCTCCGGGTCAGGGACAGCCAAGTCTTCCTCCGTAGGCAACTTAACCGAAGGGCTATACAGGACGTCCAGGAAAGTGTTAGGCGGCACCGGCTTTCGCTGAGAGCCTAGCCGGCTTAGAGCATCAGCCGCCTCGTTCTTCCTGCGATCAATGTGCTCTACTTGGTAGCCCTGAAAGTGCCTAGCAATGGCATCAACTTCGCGGCGATAAGCTGCCATTAGAGGGTCCTTAGAGTCACATTTTCCTGATACTTGTTGAGCCACCAAGTCTGAGTCACCGAAGCACCTTACCCGGCTCAAGCTCATCTCCTTAGCCATCCGAAGACCGTGGAGCAAGGCCTCGTACTCAGCCGCATTGTTAGTGCAAGGAAACATCAACTGTAGCACATAATGGAACTTGTCACCTTTAGGGGAAGCCAATACAACGCCAGCCCCCGAGCCCTCCAACTGCCTGGACCCATCGAAGTGAATAGTCCAATATGTGTTATCCGGCTTTTGCTCAGGCACTTGTGACTCTGTCCAATCATTGATGAAATCCACCAAGGCCTGAGATTTAACAGCAGTGCGTGGCACATATTTGAGACCATGAGGTCCAAGTTCTATAGCCCACTTAGCAATTCTCCCTGTGGCCTCTCTGTTTTGAATGATATCACCAAGGGGGGCAGAACTGACCACAGTGATGGGATGACCCTGAAAATAATGCTTAAGTTTCCGGCTCGCCATGAACACACCATATACCAGCTTCTGCCAATGCGGGTACCGCTGCTTGGACTCAATGAGCACTTCGCTGACATAATAAACCGGCCGCTGAACCGGATGCTCCTTACCCTCCTCCTTGCGCTCCACCACAATAGCCACACTGACGGCTCGTGCGTTTGCCGCCACATACAGTAGTAAGGGCTCCTTATCAACCGGAGCAGCAAGGACTGGGGGCTCTGCCAGCTGCTTCTTCAAATCCTCAAAGGCGGTATTAGCTGCATCATTCCAGACAAAGTTATCAGTTTTCTTCATCAACTGATATAAGGGCATGGCCTTCTCACCCAAACGGCTTATAAACCGGCTTAAAGCAGCGATGCGACCCGCCAAGCGCTGAACGTCATTTATACACGCCGGCTTAGCCAGGGAGGTGATGGCCTTGATCTTCTCCGGGTTAGCCTCAATGCCTCTGTCAGAAACCAAGAAACCCAAGAGTTTGCCTGCAGGAACACCAAAGACACACTTGGCCGGGTTAAGCATCATCTTATAGACCCGGAGATTATCAAAGGTTTCCCTTAAATCATCTATCAGGGTTTCCTCTTTTATGGACTTAACCACAATATCGTCCACGTAAGCGTGAACATTGCGCCCAATCTGTTTATGAAGACAGTTCTGTACACAACGCTGGTAAGTCGCCTGTGCACACTTGAGTCCAAAGGGCATAGACACATAGCAGAAGGCTCCAAAGGGAGTGATGAACGCCGTCTTCTCCTGGTCCTTAACTGCCATCTTAATCTGATGATAACCGGAATAAGCATCCAAGAAACTTAAACGTGCACAACCTGCCGTAGCATCAATGATTTGATCAATACGGGGGAGGGCAAAAGGATCAGCCGGACACGCCTTGTTCAAGTCCGTGTAGTCCACACACATTCGCCAAGTGCCGTTCTTCTTGAGTACGAGCACCGGGTTAGCCAACCACTCTGGGTGAAAGACTTCAACGATAAACCCGGCCGCCAAGAGCCGGGCCACTTCTTCACCAATAGCTTTCCGCCTCTCTTCATTAAACCGCCGAAGGAACTGTCTGACCGGCTTAAATTTCGGATCAACATTGAGAGTATGCTCAGCGAGTTCTCTAGGTACACCTGGCATGTCAGAGGGTTTCCATGCGAAGATGTCCCTATTCTCACGGATGAACTCGATGAGCGCGCTTTCCTATTTTGGATCCAGATTGGCACTGATGCTAAACTGCTGAGATGAATCTCCTGGAACAAAATCAACAAGCTTAGTTTCATCAGCCGACTTAAATTTCATCGCCGGCTCATTCTCCGTAGTCGGCTTTTTCAGAGAGGTCATATCTGTTGGGTCAACATTGTCCTTGTAAAACTTCAACTCCTCTGTAGCACAAACAGATTCTGCATAAGCCGCATCACCTTCCTCACACTCCAGAGCCACTTTCCGGCTGCCGTGAACCGTAATGGTCCCATTGTGACCCGGCATCTTGAGCTGTAAGTACACATAACACGGCCGTGCCATGAACTTGGCGTAAGCCGGCCGTCCAAATATAGCATGGTATGGACTTCTTATCTTGACCACCTCAAAGGTCAATTTCTCCACCCTGTAGTTGTTCTCATCACCAAAAGCCACTTCCAATTCGATCTTGCCGACTGGATAAGCCGACTTACCAGGTACCACACCATGGAAGATAGTGTTTGACTGGCTGAGGTTCTTATCAACCAACCCCATACGGCGAAAAGTCTCATAATAGAGGATGTTGATGCTGCTGCCTCCATCCATGAGCACCTTTGTGAACTTATATCCTCCCACTTGAGGAGCCACCACTAAGGCCAAGTGGCCCGGGTTATCCACCCGGGGAGGGTGATCCTCCCTACTCCACACTATAGGCTGCTCAGACCACCGCAAGTAGCGTGGGACCGCCGGCTCAACAGCATTCACAGCCCTCTTGTGAAGCTTCTGATCTCGCTTGCACAAACTAGTGGTAAACACATGATACTGTCCACCGCTAAGCTGCTTTGGATTGGTCTGATAACCCCCCTGCTGCTGTTGATGACCCTGGCCAGACTGTTGATTAAAGCCCCCTTGACCGTTCTGAGGACCAGAATTTGAGCCGCCCCCCGGGCCATGAAAGCCGCCGGCGCCTGAGCCGCCGCCCGGGCCATTGTAGTTTTTAAAGGCCTTCATGATTGCACAATCCTTCCACAGATGAGTCGCTGGCTTCTCTCTAGAGCCGTGCCTCGGACAAGGCTCATTCAACAGCTGCTCCGGTGAAGGTCCTGACCCGCCGCCTCGGGGAGGGGGCCTCCCCTTGCGTCGCTGGTTATTGCCTTGTGCGCTGGCGTTGGCCACAAACTCTAGGCTGCCATCTGCCTTGCGCTTGCCTCCTCCTTGGTTCCCCGGGTTAAACTGAGGACCCTTGCCATTGCCGTTCTTCTTTCCCTTCCCTGTCCTTTCATCATCTGAAGGGGGATCCTTGGTACCATCAGAATCGGCGTACTTGACAAGAGCTGCCATTAGTGTACCCATATCACTGCAGTCGCGCTTAAGCCGCCCGAGTTTCATCTTCAGGGGCACAAAACGACAATTCTGCTCCAGCATTAAAACCGCTGAGCCGGCATCCATCTTGTCTGATGAGTGTATGATCTCCTTAACCCGGCGAACCCAATGTGTCGTGGACTCACCCTCCTGCTGCTTACAGTTAGTCAAATCCACAATTGACATAGACTGCCTACAGGTATCTTTGAAGTTTTGGATGAACCGGGCTTTCAGCTCAGCCCAAGACCCAATGGAATTCGGTGGTAGCCCTTTCAACCAAGTGCGGGCAGTCCCATCTAACATCATGGTGAAATACTTGGCCATGGCCGCCTCACTGACCTCCAGCAGCTCCATAGCCATCTCATAACTCTCAATCCAGGCTGCGGGTTGTAAGTCAGCTGTGTAGTTAGGCACCTTCCTAGGGCCCTTGAAGTCCTTAGGTAGACGTTCATTACGGATAGCTGGCACTAAACAAGGGACGCCCCCGGTCCTGGTAGGGATACCCACATCAACGGAAGTCGTCGGATAAGCCGGGGGGGGGGGGGTCTGGTAAGCCGTCAATTGAGGCACTTGCTCCGCCTCTTGCCGCGCTTTGTCCTGGTCTGCTGCGTAAAAGGCTCCATTATGAGCCGGGCCATGGCCAGGGGGCGGGTCATGGCGTCGGACGTTACTTGAGCCGGTTGCTGAGACCATGTGCCGGCTGTAACTCGGGCTCTGGCCTGGACGAGGGGTCGAGTGGATCCTGTCCCGGCTATAGGAGTACGCCTCTTGCTGCGCCAGTGCTGTCTGAAGGAGTTCCCTGACCCGGCGGGTTTCAATAGCCGTCGGAGAGTCGCCGTCAACTGGGAGAGCCGCCAGCCGTGCTGCCGCAGCGACCATGTTCTCCAGCGGGTTATTATAATGACCCGGGGGTATTGGCACATACTGAGGCGGGGCAGGGGCACCTGGGGAGGCCCCATCACTCGTGGCTGAATAAGGGGTCCAGACCCGGGCGCTATGACCCCTGGCGGGTTACTAGACCCCGCACTTGGCGTGTTGAAGAGGTTGCGTGGATCGTAAACCGGAGGGAGTCGAGATTGGGCCTTTTGATGCCTCCTTCTCATGACCTCATTGGCCGCGTTCTGATCCATCGTGAGTTGGAAGGACTGCGCCTGGATCAGCTGAGTTTGGGCATCGAGAGCCGCCCTCTCCGCAGCCAGCCTGATCCCTTCCGCTGCAAGATCCTCCTTAGCCTTTACTAGATCCAATTTTAACTGCGCCACCTCCGCATCATGCTGAGCTTGATCTGCCGGGTCAACCGTGGCGGTTAACAGGGCCGTCATCTTGTCCGTGAGATCCATTAGCACCTGAGCCGGAGAAGGCACCGGGTTTCCCGCTCCAGCAGCGGGGTTCTGAACAGGCTGCGCACCAGCCATAAAAACTCCAACCTGACTTGGCGGCTCAAAAGGTCCGGAATACTGTCACCATCGGAACAACCCATGAGCCTGCCATCTTGAAGTTGGTACAACGAGTTTGACTCATCGGTGGCCGACTCGCCGTCAGAGCCGGCGGCCGTCTCATCACCAGATCCAGATCGATCGGAGAGTCCTCCATGGATACACCCCACAAAAGCATGCCTTAAGGCAGGCCGGGCCCGGGCGGGTCGCGCAAGCTGAGCCGTCTCGATGAGATCAGCGCAGAGACCCGGCTCAGGGCCCGGCTCACCAATCTTGCCAATGAAAACGTGAATTCCGCCGAAGGGGACCCGGTACCCGTACTCAATTGAGCCGGCGTCGGGGCCCCAGTTTGCATCGTCGATGTAGAGCTTGCCGCGACGACTCTTGGTCATCCGGCCCACAGCGTATCCCTTGAGCCCTTCGAAGCTGCCCTTCAAGAACTCAAATCCACCGTGCGCTGGCCCCACGGTGGGCGCCAACTGTCGTGGAATTGTCACGGCAGATGTCCTCGAGCTAGGACTTAGTCGTGGAGCCATCGCAACTAGGAAGCTTAAAGGGGTTAATGCGGGACAAGGAACACGAGGGTTTATACTGGTTCGGCCCCTTACGGTGAAGGTAAAAGCCTACGTCCAGTTTGAGGTGGTATTGATTAGGGTTAGGATCACCAGGGAGCTAAACTGTTATGCCCGGCTCTTGATGAGATTGTTCTTGTCCCTAAACCGCTGCCGGGTCGTCCCTTTATATAGGGAGGCTGACGCCCAGCAGCCCTTAGAGTCCCGGCCGGCTCATAAGAGTATCCGGCTCGGACTCTCAATCATACTTGCCTTACACTACAAGTTCTACCATAACAATGATTGTAACTACAGGCCTTAAGCCATATCCGGGTCTTAGCCCATCTCTGGCCCATCGTCTTCAAGCTTGGCTCCGGGCTTCTGGCAACGACTGTATGAGTAACCCGGCCCCTCCTGGCGGGTGACTCTAAGGTCTATATCCTCAACAGGTACTAAAACTTGAATGACCAATGTGACTGATCTCCATACCTTCACCACTAGCCGTGTGGATTTCGTCCTAGCCGCGGTATTTCTCCTTCATGGTCACCTTCTCGAGCTCGTTGGTGATGTGGTTGGTGGCGCCGCTGTCGACGTACCAGTTGGTGTCGATTCCGTAGGAGCCATCTGCAGCCGCCGCCACCTTGTCATCATTTGGAGAGGAATCGTTGTCCTCTTCGTAGCGGTACCAGCAATCTTTTGCTGTGTGCCCCAACTTGCCACATATCTGGCACCGAGGGGCCTCAGGACGTGCCCGAGGATTGCCGCCCCCGCAGCGAGATCTGTTGCTGGTGGGAGCACGCCCGCTGTTGCGGGAGTTGGAGCCGTCGCCGTTGCCTCCTCCATTGGACCTTCCCCGGCCACGGGAGAAGCCACCACGCCGAGAGGAGCCACCACGTCCACGAGAGGCCGAGTTCGCGGAGGACTTGAAGCCGCCGCCGCCGTTACCGTGGAAGTGCACCATCCGCTGATCGAAGTTGGAGAGCATGGCGAAGAGCTCGTCGATGGTTATGGGGGTGACGCGAGCATCCAGAGCAGAGATCAGCGGCTGGTAGTCGGCGTCGAGCCCGTGGATGATGTAGGAGATGAGATCATCATCGAGGATCGCCTTGCCCGCCGCGGCCAACTCGTCGACATAGCCGCGCATGGTGGCGAAGTAGGAGGCGACGGAGAGGTTGCCCTTCTGCGCATTGATGAGAGAAGTACGGATGTTGTTGATGCGACTCACCGATTGCGACGAATACATGCTGGCGAGCGTCGTCCAGAGCGCGCCCGCGGTGGTGAACGTGGTCACCGTGAGGAGCACCTCCTTCGTCAGGTTGCTCAGCAGGTAGCCAAGGACCTGCTGGTCCTCCCGGACCCAGATTGGGTGGAGAGGGCTAGGCGTTGAAGTCTCCTTGCCTTCTTTGTCGGTGGTGACGAGGAGCTTTGCCGGCTCCGGCTAGGTGCCGTCGACGTAGCCGAAGACCCCGGCGCCACGCAGTTGGGGTATGATCTGCGTGCGCCATAGCACGTAGTTCGTGCGGGATAGCTTCTCGGTGACCTGCCCATTGAGACTAGGCTGGAAGGAAGCGCCGGAGGAGGAAGACATGGTGTGGCTTCGACACAGGTGATTGTGGTAGCTAGATGAGTTGAAGAAGAGGGGCTCTGATTACCATGTGCGAGCGGTAAACGTCTTGCCCTTGTCGAGGGCGACGTGTTCACGTTATATAGCAGGGGAGCCAAAACCCTAGATGGCTTACATGCGGTTTGAGAGAGAGATAAGAGAGAATTTAGGATACATCTTGTGAGAGAAGAAAGGAGGAGATGGTTACAAGAATATCTCAATACAAACTACCTCCTAGCCTTATCTCTAATATGCGCTGCATATGATGGTGTTTAACACAAACAACACTAGGTTGTGTTCTGCCACAATTAGCCATAAAGTACCTCCACTTTTTTGGCTACGACGAATATGGGTAACACAAGAATACGCCAAGGATGGCTTTATTTCATTCAAAGGTACAAAACCATAATCAAATCCTTGCCAGTTTTTTTCATTTCGACGATCTGGTAGATCCCAACATGGAAACATGAAGATATGCATGGACATGAACTGGTCGTGTTCCATTATTATTCAGTAACCGTATACAAGTTATCAAAGTGGATGGAAAATCACTACTGCGTACAGAAATGATATAACCATGTACATAAAAAATAGCTGAAGCACCAGACTAATTAGCCAGAGGATCAACACTAGTAATCAATGTCTATTTTGCTCAAAAGGTCGGAACATGCTGATATCTCTGCTGTTCACCTCCTGACGGGGCCTCGCGTTCTTCTCCATGTCCTGCATGTAGGGTTGAAGGAAAATCAGTCCAAACAATTTCTAGTCCATGGGTGGAGATCGACCAAATTAAAAGCGGCTTTCATGTTGCCGTGGAATTTCTAGAGGTCCACGGTTAAGGTCTACAGTCTGACACGAGTCTAAAGACTGTAAAGTGCCGAAAGACAAGAGTTGAATGCACGAGAACAGCAAGACTTCTCTTTTATGAAAAAGATTAGAGAAACAGAAGGGATAAAACACTTACGTCGTGAACGGCCTCCCTGAGAAGCTCCAGCTGGTGCCTCGACACAGTGCGCACCTGCAAATTAAACCAGATAGAGAAAATGAAAAGTTTCAGTAACATAAAATATATATCGCCCCTGAATTCCATCGTTATTCACCAACCATGCAATGCATGGCGTATAATAGGAGTATATGACATCTAGCTGGCGCGCGTTCCACTGATCTAAATTCCAATCAATCAAAGTGATGGAAAGACGAAACTGGTGGGAAGATTCTTTGTAAATAAATAAAAAATTCAAAGCATCTGTAGATAGATCGAACTGGCAGCTCCCTGCCAACTGCTAAGTTCCAGAAAGCGATTTCTTTTATTGACAGTTGCAAGTAGTGTGTCACGTGATGGTCAAAAATGTAATATTTTACTGATAGTTGTTGCACCCACGGTGCACCCACGCAAGAAAACATTTAGAAAAAATCTGAAACTTCGTGGAAATGATCATCAACAAATGTTATGAGGGCTTGCAAAGTCTGGTGGTCAAATAACATTCGAGAAACGCTCTACAAAAAAGACAAAATTGCAAAATCTGCTCAAACAGTGCACGTACATTTTGACTAATTTTCAATGATTTTGTCTTTTTTGTAGAGAGCTCCTCGAATGTTATTTGACCACCAAATTTTGCAAGCCCCCATAACATTTGTTGATGATCATTTCCACGAAGTTTCAGATTTTTTCGAAACGTTTTGATATGTTTTCTTGCGTGGGTGCACGGTGGGTGCACCGAGAGTGGGTGTACAAGAACCACTCTCAATATTTTACTGATAGTTGTTAGTTGGTAGTTGTGTTTGATGCAAGGTGAATGAATGAAACGGAACGTACCCTCTTGACGATGGTCCAGATGACCCCTTCCGCGCAGGGTGGGGTGGTGAGGGAGCCCACGTAGCGATAGTACACGCTGGCCTTTCCTCTGGCGCCCCTGGGATCCATCATGCCCATCTTCTCCTCTCTGTCCTTGCGATCCGCTATCATCTCCAGGTATGGCTCCAGCTGCGTTCGTACAAGATTAGAGTTTGCCCCATGTTGCCATGTTGGTGTTAGTCAATCAATATTAGGTTAGACTAATTAAGCTCAATTAAGGTAAGTCCCATGTTGCTGTGCTGGCTTTAGTTAATCATCAAAGCTTAACTAAGCCTGGTTCGTTCGTTGGTTAACTAAAGAAAGGAAGCAAGAAAGAAAAGAGAGGCACCTTGTGCAGGAAGGCGTCATGGGCACCAATCTCATAGAAGACGCCGATCACGGCGGCCTTGCCCTGAGCGCTCTCGTGGAACATGTGGAGCTCCATGTCGTACCGGCGGCCGTTGACGCTGTGCTCGGTGGGGGAGTGCCAGTGCAGCTGCCGGAGGAAGTAGGGCGTGCCGCCGATGGAGACGCTCCCGGCGTCGCCCTCGAACTTGAGCATGATGTCGTGGCCGCGGTTGACGATGGTGGCGTTGGCAGGGTGGTAGGAGTGGTTGAGGTAGCCGAGGCCGCGCACGAGGGAGACGCGCGGGCTGGCGAGGTCGATGGGCGACTGCATGTTGCCCTTGCCGCATGCGGACCACTCCTCCTTGATGTCGCCCCAGTGCGCAGGCCCATTCTCCGCGTCCAGCGAGTAGCTGAACTCCTCCTCCTCCTCGGTTTCCTGCTGGGCTCTGGCTACCGGGAGGAGGACGGACGCCGAGAAGAGGAGGAGGAGCACGGCGAGCCGGAGGTCCCGAGATGAACGCATGTTGTCTCTCTCCTGGCCGGGCTGGGTTGGGTGTCGGCTCCTCTGCTCGTGGAGCTGGTGAGTCTTTGTGTTTGTTAAACCGGGGACAGAGCTCGTGGGGTATATATAGTGAAGAGCCAGAGAGAATGACATGGGTCTTGGCCGTCTGCCACAGCCGCGTTCATTAGGTTGGAACGTTTCAAACCTGTCAACTTGCTACGGCTTACGGTACAGTACTGACGGGCACACCACAATGAAAGTAAACTTCGCCGGCGTCGTCTTGTCCCATTCCGTTGCACGAAACGGGATCGTGTATGGTCAGGACCGTGTGGGATAGACAGGGACGCTAGCTTTAAAAAGTCGGGGTTTGGTGGGAAGCGGCACGGCCGGTCATTTTCTCCCTTCGTTTCAATGTAAACAAAGCATAACTGGACCGACGATTTGCCAAATGGGAACGCTCTTCTGTTTGGTAGCACAAAGCAAAATTAGTGGAAACGTTTCGAACCCGTTCCTGTGACCCACGCGTCAAACCGATCCAGCAGTTTCACAGAAAATAGAAGATTTCATTTTCGACTAGCAATTAGTTGCTCACTGTAGCTGCGGCCTGCAGAAGAAGATTTCTAGGGGGCAAAAAAGGATTTGATATGTCGTGTTTGGGTCAGCGAGTGTGCTGATGTACGCTTTTTTTTTCATGAACATGCAAGAGCATTGCATGTCTTCTCTATTAAGGAAGGAAAAGAGCGGTTACAACCAAGTTTGCTCCCAAGAGCAAGATGCACCTCATACACATTACAAGAAAATTAGTGCATTTGAAACGATTGCCCACGGTCTACCCTAGCGGTCCTCCAGAGATCCAGCTCAGTTTTTAGCTTAGTGAGGACGTTAGCCACCGATGAAGCCTTGTGGTCGAAGACTCTACTGTTCCTCTCAAGCCAGATAAAGCGGAGTGTGGCAGCGATCACAGTGTTGATCTCCGTTCGGTTTGAACTTGCCGCGGCCGCGACAGCCGGCCACCAGTCTTGAAGCTCCTGCCTTCCCGTCGGAGTGAAGCGGTGAAGTCGCAGCGGCAAGAGGGAGTGGTACCATACCTCGTGGGGGAACGAGCAACCTAGGAGCATGTGGATGGTGTCCTCGTCGCTCTAGCAGCAT
Organism: Triticum aestivum; assembly: GCF_018294505.1. Lineage (NCBI taxonomy): Eukaryota > Viridiplantae > Streptophyta > Magnoliopsida > Poales > Poaceae > Triticum > Triticum aestivum. The sequence goes on along the minus strand of NC_057814.1, from coordinate 53,882,634 downwards.
AATTGGCATTGTGTGGTATGTGGGAGGCCGCGACGCGCCAACCGATCCGCTGTCCATAGCCGCTTCCTGACGGCAAGCCAAGTGAAGATCTTCACCTCAAGGGGGGCCCACGACTGCCAGATTTCCGCAGCACAAGGTGTGCTGATGTACGCATATGGAAATGTTGTGAATGCCAAGTTGCCAACACGCACCATTTGGGGCGCATGCATGCATGCTTCGCAGTGGTTGCCTGACTCTTCGCAGTGGTCCGATCAAGTCGGCAACCACACTCAAGATATATAATACTAGAACGTCATAGCTAACAATAACCACCAGGTATACCTGCTCGAACGACAATAGTTAGGGTGGGATCGAGTAGTGTATGGCAGATGTAGTGTTAGCAGCTTTTCCTCCATAGTAATAGCTTCCACAGCAAACACTGGCAGCGGATTCCCAACTAATTAATGCGCCAACTCACAACTCATTCTCCTTCTGCGTTAATGGAAAGCGGTTCGCCGGGTTGGAAAAAGAAAACTTGTGTTCGTTTTTTTTTAATGTTTACCCTGCCATGAACGGTTGTTCTTTTTGACCGCCAAAAATGAAAACAAAAGAGGTAAACAGTGGCACAAGTAGCTCTGAATGTATAAAAAGGAGTTCAAGATTAGTGGAATAAAGACTGGCATAATCATTCGTGAGTTTGTTGTGAATAACGGAGTTCAAGGTGACTAGAAGTTCTCATGCATGTTCTATTCCGTCTACGTTGAAGTCTAACACCTCCGGTGCTCTCTTCCTGACCTCAGTCCTTACGACACAAGTCTCCTCTCACGCCAGTCAATACCAAAGCCATACACAGTGGTCAGACACAGCACAAAACGGCACAGGGAGACCAAGACAAGGAGAAGCTTCTCTAGAGAAAACTTACTAGCTTCCCATTATGTTTACCATGGGAGTTCACACTTATCTTAGCAGCCTTTGCAGGGAATACACCAGGGTTCACAAAACAATTTGTACTTTTCAATCATAGAACCCTGAACGCCCCATGCACATGTAGTTTGACCCACGTTCCCTAAAATAATTCGGCGTCACCGATTACCCTAGACAGGTTTTCTAATCACCCAGTCACGCTGAACTTCCAACCCCTCTTTTGCTCACCAACCCTCGGTATTTTCAGAGACTCATGTTATTCTCCAAAATATTTAGTATTCACACATATGTTATGATTAACCTATCCGCAAAAAAAAATGTTATGATTAACCGTAATGTGTACGCAGAGTCGATATCGAGTTGCTTTTTTTTGCACTATGGTTTATATGGGAAGAAACTTTGTTAACCTGAACACTTTGTCAAGAAAAATTATATATTTCTACAAGTGTAAGGAAAATTGAATTTTGTAAAATTCAAAGATAACTTCACATTGCAGTCCTGCTGCTAGTTTGTGTATGTTCTCACGCGCGTTTTGGAAAATCTAGAGAATAGTATGATATCATCTTCTTTTTAAAGGTTAATAAATAATAATACACCAGGCCTCCACATTTAGGACAATAATAAAACTCAACCTAAACCCATCCCTCTCATGCCATCAGTCTTTTCAGCCGTCCAGTATCTTGATCTAGTTGTTTCTGTCTATTGGATGCATGTGGGACACTACTTTACTGCAAATGTCACCACAACCTAGCCTGCTGTCCTAGGGGTAACCACTCCCGTGAACAGTTTCTTTGCTCACATGGACACTTCATGACCAACATCTTATTTCCTATGATTACTTCGATAATTGTTGTTCTCTCCTTTTTCGACATCGATCAAATAGTGTGACAGACTATGGCCATAACCGAGGACACGACTATACGGATGAGTTTTACAATTTGTAAAGGTTGTACGCTTTACCCGCACTATTGATCTTCCTCTTCTCTCATGTGCTTTGGTATATTATGCTGGTGGGTGGACCAGCGTTACTTCAACAAGGCCATTCTACCTCAGAGACACTTCTATCGTATAATCGCCGTACCTTCAGGCCTTGTTATGAGGGAGAGATTTCTATAGGAGAGTCCAAACCAATTCGAGGGATGTAAGACATCCCCACAAGAGCTCATCCAAGGAGAGAAACACCATTGTGGTGTCTCCATTATCAGGATCGACCATGGCCGACCCTAGAATTTTTCCCAGGATATTGTCGACCTTGTGCCTATCCGTGATGATCGTTTTGACCGGTGCGGTATCGAGAAGAGCATGACCAAAAGTAATGACATGGTTCTTACTGTTGATCGATATATAGAGAATGATAGATGCGCTCCCATATTTGTGGAAGAAGGGGGAAATATCTTCTAACAGGATGAACGCGTCTCACTTGTGGAGCAATCTGGTGATGAGATTGTCATTAGTGTCAATCTCCATCTCGATGATCTTATGTATATCATGTTGAAGTTCTAATACTTTTGAGATATTTTACTTCATTTATCAACTTCATTGCAAATATCCTATTGATGTTTTTTTTTCTCTAACAACAACAACAATACCTGCGAGAATTTTAGTATGTACTATGCGTCAGTAAAGAAAGCAATCCAAGTTGAAACTAGCATATGAATCCAAAGTTAACTGTGCATCGTAATAATATGGACACCTCCTAGCAACTAAAAACAACATGATACATTGATACGTGTACACTAAAGGGATAGTAATCATGTGTTTTTATGGTTGATATGTGACCAATCATATCAAAGACATGTTAAATGGCCCTGCCATCATGAAAGGCGAAGATATCAAACCAACCTGACTAGAGAAAAAAGTGGCGCAGGTGCTGATCTGAAGATGCATGGAGCCGCCCAAGCCTATAAATGCAAGTGAGTGAGCTACTGAAGCTCCCTCACAATGACTCCAAAGGGATACATATAGTTACATTCCAAATCTCTTTTGTCTAGTTTATCTAGTGATGATGCTAAAATATGGTCCATATATTTATGATAAACAGCCTTTAAATCTTATATGAACCAGTTGTGTAGGCTTGAGAGGCACTTGGGATTATTCTACCACATTTTAGGAAGAAGTGTTTGATGTCTCATAGTTTCTCACTCAATTGCAACAATCGGGTGGGATGTATATCTATATACTATCGAGACTAATATAATCGTAGAAAACCACATAATCATCCTAACAGTGCCAACAACATCCCCCTGCGTCCTGGACGTGAAGAAGATCCGGTTGACGTTTTCTGTTTTTATTGAAGGATTATGCTGACGTTGTTACGGATTCTATTGCTGACCTAAGTAGAAATATGGTGTGGTTGTGTACAATATGGTAGTCGTGGTTACATCACAGTCATAGGATATGCCAAGTTTATGAGGAGCTTGCGCTTTTCTTTGGATCTCATTTATTCTCCAAGATGTCAAGCCTAAGAGGAATACATGTTGTTATAGGAAAATAAAAGATAGAAACAAGGAAAATGCAGGATGATCGTGCAAACAAACTCTACCCTTTTTATTTTAGTTCATTTAACTCTGAATATGCCTTCTCAAAATAAATCTTAGGTACTCTCTCCTCTCATTCCATATCTTCGTGTGAAGCATATGAATGGTCTCCTGTACTATTATCACACCTTCGAGAATATTTGGGTCATACATGAAGGCCATCCTAGGTTGGGGCACACCGCATGGTCACCACAATGGAATAAATCTAATAGTTCCATCAGGTTATCCATGATTACCTCCTGAAAGGCTTCATCCAACTCTGCTAAAAATGAATACATGGTGCCTTGTTATACTCAGTTTGAAACCTAGCATAGTTGCCCGTGCAAATGCGCATGCATTGTGTTAAAATTTCAAATATTTATTTATCAAAATATGTGTTTTATGGGTCCTTACATTCTTGATTTCAGATACTTCAAATATTATTTTAACTACTAAAATATTAAGTTTTGTGAAATAACTACGAACAACACTAAGGATATAGCAATATGATGCATCTGAGTGCTACCTCTTGAGCACTGCGTTGGTTTTCCCTTGAAGAGGAAAGGGTGATGCAGTAAAGCAGCGTAAGTATTTCCTCAGTTTTTGAGAACCAAGGTACCAATCCAGTAGGAGGCCACGCACGAGTCCCTCGCACCTACACAAACAAATAAAATCCTCGCAACGAACGCAATAAAGGGGTTGTCAATCCCTTCACGGTCACTTACGAAAGTGAGATATGATAGATATGATAAGATAATATTTTTGGTATTTTTATGATAAAGATACAAAGTAAAGAAAGCAAAATAAACGGCGCCAGAAATAACTTGTTGACGGGAGATTAATATGATGGTAAATAGACCTCGGGGCCATAGGTTTCACTAATGGCTTATCTCGAGAGCATAAGTATTATGGTGGGTAAACAAATTACTGTTGAGCAATTAACATAATTGAACATAGTTATGAGAATATCTAGGTATGATCATGTATATAGGCATCACGTCCGCGACAAGTAGACCGACTCCTGCCTGCATCTACTACTATTACTCCACACATCGACCGCTATCCAGCATGCATCTAGAGTATTAAGTTGAAAAGAACAGAGTAACGCTTTAAGTAAGATGACATGATATAAACCCCATCTTGTTATCCTCGACGGCAACAATACAATACATGCCTTGCTGCCCCTACTGTCACTGGGAAAGGACACCGCAAGATTGAACCCAAAGCTAAGCACTTCTCCCATTGCAAGAAAGATCAATCTAGTAGGCCAAACCAAACTGATAATTCGAAGAGACTTGCAAAGATAACCAATCATACATAAAAGAATTCAGAGGAGATTCAAATATTGTTCATAGATAAACTTGATCATAAACCCACAATTCATCAGTCTCAATAAACACACCGCAAAAGAAGATTACATCAAATAGATCTCCACGAGGATCGTGGAGAACTTTGTATTGAGATCCAAAGAGAGAGAAGAAGCCATGTAGCTAACAACTATTGACCCGAAGGTCTGAGGTAAACTACTCACACATCATCGGAGAGGCTATGGTGTTGATGTAGAAGCCCTCCGTGATCGATGCCCCCTCCGGCGGAGCTCCGGAAAAGGCCCCAAGATGGGATCTCACGGGTACAGAAGGTTGCGGCGGTGGAATTAGGTTTTTTGCTCCGTATCTGGTAGTTTGGGGGTACGTAGGTATATATAGGAGGAAGAAGTACGTCGGTGGAGCAACGTGGGCCCCACGAGGGTGGAGGGCACGCCCAGGGGGGTAGGCGCGCCCCCCAACCTCATGCCTTCCTGGTAGCTTTCTTGACGTAGGGTCCAAGTCCTGTGGATCACGTTCGTTCCGAAAATCACGTTCCCAAAGTTTTCATTCCGTTTGGACTCTGTTTGATATTCTTTTTCTGCGAAACTCTAAAATAGGCAATAAACAGCAATTCTGGGCTGGGCCTCCGGTTATTAGGTTAGTCCCAAAAATAATGTAAAAGTGTATAATAAAGCCCATTAATGTCCAAAACAGAATATAATATAGCATGGAAAAATCAAAAATTATAGATACGTTGGAGACGTATCAAGCATCCCCAAGCTTAATTCCTTCTCGTCCTCGAGTAGGTAAATGATAAAAACAGAATTTTTGATGTGGAATGCTACTTGGCATAATTTCAATGTAATTCTCTTAATTGTGGTATGAATATTCAGATCCGAAAGATTCAAGACAAAAGTTTAATATTGACATAAAAATAATAATACTTCAAGCATACTAACTAAGCAATTATATCTTCTCAAAATAACATGGCCAAAGAAAGTTATCCCTACAAAATCATATAGTCTGGCAATGCTCTATCTTCACCACACAAAGTATTTAAATCATGCACAACCCCGATGACAAGCCAAGCAATTGTTTCATACTTTTGATGTTCTCAAACTTTTTCAATCTTCACGCAATACATGAGCGTGAGCCATGGACATAGCACTATATGTGGAATAGAATGGTGGTTGTGGAGAAAACAAAAAAGGAGAAGATAGTCTCACATCAACTAGGCGTATCGACGGGCTATGGAGATGCCCATTAATAGATATCAATGTGAGTGAGTAGGCATTGCCATGCAACGGATGCACTCGAGCTATAAGTATATGAAAGCTCGACAAAAGAAACTAAGTGGGTGTGCATCCAACTCGCTTGCTCACGAAGACCTAGGGCATTTTGAGGAAGCCCATCACTAGAATATACAAGCCAAGTTCTATAATGAAACTTTTCCCACTAGTATATGAAAGTGATATCATAGGAGACTCTCTATCATGAAGATCATGGTGCTACTTTGAAGCACAAGTGTGGTAAAAGGATATTAACATTGTCCCTTCTCTCTTTTTCACTCATTTTTTTATTTGGGCCTTTTCTCTTTTTTTAATGGCCTCTTTTTTTTAGTCCGGAGTCTCATCTCGACTTGTGCGGGAATCATAGTCTCCATCATCCTTTCCTCACTTGGGACAATGCTCTAAAAAAATGATGATCATCACACTTTTATTTACTTACAACTCAACAATTACAACTCAATACTTAGAACAAAATATGACTCTATGTGAATGCCTCCGGCGGTATACCGGGATATGCAATGAATCAAGATGACATGTATGAAAGAATTATGAACGGTGGCTTTGCCACAAATACAATGTCAACTACATGATCATGCATAGCAATATGACAATGATAGAGCGTGTCATAATAAACTGAACGGTGGTAAGTAGCATGGCAATATATCTCGGAATGGCTATGGAAATGCCATGATAGGTAGGTATGGTGGTTGTTTTGAGGAAGGTATATGGTGGGTGTATGATACTGGCGAAAAGTGCGCGGTATTAGAGAGGCTAGCAATGGTGGAAGGAAGAAAGTGCGTATAATCCATGGACTCAACATCAGCCATAAAGAACTCATATACTTATTGCAAAAACTACAAGTTATCAAAGAAAAGTATTACGTGCATGCTCCTAGGGGGATAGATTGGTAGGAAAAGACCATCGCTCGTCCCCAACCGCTACTCATAAGGAAGACAATCAATAAATAAATCATGCTCCGACTTCATCACATAACGGTTCACCATACATGCATGCTAAGGGAATCACAAACTTTAACGCAAGTATTTCTCAAATTCAAAACTACTGAACTAGCATGACTCTAATACCACTATCTCCATATCTCAAAACAATTATCAAGTATCAAACTTCTCATAGTATTCAACACACTCATAATTTTTCTACTAATCTTGAATGCCTATCATAATTAAAGCAAATTACCACGCTGTTTTGTAGGACTCTCAAAATAATCTAAGTGAAGCATGAGAGAACAATCGTTTCTATAAAACAAAACCACCACCGTGCTCTAAAAGATATAAGTGAAGCACTAGAGCAAAAACTATATAACTCAAAAGATATAAGTGAAGCACATAGAGTATTCCAACAATTTCCGAATCATGTGTGTCTCTCTCAAAAGGTGTGTACAGCAAGGATGATTGTGGCAAACTAACAAATAAAGACTCAAATAATACAAGACGCTCCAACCAAAACACATATCATGTGGTGAATAAAAATATAGCTCCAAGTAAAGTTACCGATGGAAGTAGACGAAAGAGGGGATGCCTTCCGGGGCATCCCCAAGCTTTGGCTTTTAGGTGGCCTTAGATTATCTTGGGGTGCCATGGGCATCCCCAAGATTAGGCTCTTGCCACTCCTTGTTCCATAATCCATCAAATCTTTCACCCAAAACTTGAAAACTTCACAACACAAAACTCAGCAGAAAATCTCGTGAGCTCCGTTAGCGAAAGAAAACAAAACACCACTTCAAGGTACTGTAATGAACTCATTCTTTATTTATATTGGTGTTAAACCTACTATATTCCAACTTCTCCATGGTTTATAAACTATTTTACTAGCCATAGATTCATCAAAATAAGCAAACAACACACGAAAAACAGAATCTGTCAAAAACAGAACAGTCTGTAGTAATCTGTAACTAACGCAAACTTCTGGAAGTCCAAAAATTCAGAAAAACTAGGACGACCTAGACAATCTGTTGATTGGTCAGCAGCAATTGGAATCAATATTTTATCACGTTCTGGTCATTTTTAACAATTATTTTCGTGAATAGAAAGTTTCTGGAATTTTCAGCAAGATCAAATAACTATCATCCAAGAAGATCCTATAGGTTAAACTTGGCACAAACACTAATTAAAATATAAAAACACATCTAACCAGAGGCTAGATCAAATATTTATTCCTAAACAGAAGCAAAAAGCAAAAAACTAAAAATAACATTGGGTTGCCTCCCAACAAGCGCTATCGTTTAACGCCCCTAGCTAGGCATAATAGCAAGGATAGATCTAAGTGTTGCCATCTGTAGTTTTAGGGAAGAAAAGAGCAAACTTGTTATCTATAGAATTAATCTTTCTATTTTGATAAAGCACATGGCTATTAATGGTAGAAGAAAGATTAAGGACGTTGCGGAAATTTGCATCTAGGCTAGCTTTTATCTCTTTAATAGATTCGTTTTGATAGGAAAGCAAAAGAAATGTAGATTCAACTTTCTCATTCATGGGGTGCCCGAATATGGTTTTCATCTTTTCATAAGTATCTACGGCATCCCCTTCAAGAAAGCCTTCTTCAAATATAGAATCTAATACATGCTTAAATGAAGAAGGTAGGGCAACATAAAAGCTTTTTAAGTAAATTTCAATTTGGTATTGGGGTACATAGTTAGCCCGGATCCTTAACAGTCTATCCCAAGCATCTTTCAAAGATTCATCGAGTAAATAACGAAAAATTCCGGAATCATCTTCATCAAAATTATTAGGACTCTCATTGACAACTCCGGCAGGTTTTTCCTTTGCATTATTTATGAGTTTAGATAGAATAGAAGGATCGTCCAGAGCACTAAAGCTCGGGGGAGAAACCCCAACTCTTTTTGGTTCCGACATGGCAAAGGAAAGGCAAGCGGAAAAGAGAGGGCGAATAAAACGGCAAGGGTGAAGTGGGGGAGAGGAAAACGAGAGACAAATGGCAAATAATGTAATGCGGGAGATAAGGGTTTGTCATGGGTACTTGGTATGTTGACTTTTGCGTAGACTCCCCAGCAACGGCGCCAGAAATCCTTCTTGCTACCTCTTGAGCACTGCGTTGGTTTTCCCTTGAAGAGGAAAGGGTGATGCAGTAAAGCAGCGTAAGTATTTCCCTCATTTTTTGAGAACCAAGGTATCAATCCAGTAGGAGGCCACGCACGAGTCCCTCGCACCTACATAAACAAATAAAATCCTCGCAACCAACGCAATAAAGGGGATGTCCATCCCTTCACGGTCACTTACGAAAGTGAGATCTGATAGATATGATAAGATAATATTTTTGGTATTTTTATGATAAAGATTCAAAGTAAAGAAAGCAAAATAAACGGCGCCAGAAATAACTTGTTGACGGGAGATTAATATGATGGAAAATATACCCGGGGGCCATAGGTTTCACTAGTGGCTTCTCTCGAGAGCATAAGTATTACGGTGGGTAAACAAATTACTATTGAGCAATTGACAGAACTTAGCATAGTTATGAGAATATCTTGGTATGATCATGTATATAGGAATCACGTCCACGACAAGTAGACCGACTCCTGCCTCCATCTACTACTACTCCACACATCGATCGCTATCCAGCATGCATCTAGAGTATTAAGTTCAAAAGAACAGAGTAACGCTTTAAGTAAGATGACATGATGTAGAGGGATAAACTCATGCAATATGATATCTTGTTATCCTCGATGGCAACAATACAATACGTGCCTTGCTGCCCCTACTGTCACTGGGAAAGGACACCGCAAGATTGAACCCAAAGCTAAGCACTTCTCCCATTGCAAGAAAGATCAATCTAGTAGGCCAAACCAAATTGATAATTCGAAGAGACTTGCAAAGATAACCAATCGTACATAAAAGAATTCAGAGGAGATTCAAATATTGTTCATAGATAAACTTGATCATAAACCCACAATTCATCGGTCTCAACAAACACACCGCAAAAGAAGATTACATCGAATAGATCTCCACGAGTATCATGGAGAACTTTGTATTGAGATCCAAAGAGAGAGAAGAAGCCATCTAGCTAATAACTATGGACCCGAAGGTCTGAGGTAAACTACTCACACATCATCGGAGATGCTATGGCGTTGATGTAGAAGCCCTCCGTGATCGATGCCACCTCCGGCGGAGCTCCGGAAAAGGCCCCAAGATGGGATCTCACGGGTACAGAAGGTTGCGGCGGTGGAATTAGGTTTTTGGCTCCGTATCTGGTAGTTTGGGGTACGTAGGTATATATAGGAGGAAGAAGTACGTCGGTGGAGCAACGTGGGCCCCACGAGGGTGGAGGGCGCGCCCAGGGGGGTAGGCGCGCCCCCTACCTCGTGCCTTCCTGGTAGCTTTCTTGACGTAGGGTCCAAGTCCTCTGGATCACGTTCGTTCCGAAAATCACGTTCCCGAAGGTTTCATTCCGTTTGGACTCCGTTTGATATTCTTTTTCTGCGAAACTCTCAAATAGGAAAAAAAAGCAATTCTGGGCTGGGCCTCCGGTTAATAGGTTAGTCCCAAAAATAATATAAAAGTGTATAATAAAGCCCATTAATGTCCAAAACAGAATATAATATAGCATGGAACAATAAAAAATTATAGATACGTTGGAGATGTATCACTGAGCATTGACTATCCTTGCAAATTCAAGACAGTAATGCTGAAAGAATTAAATTCTTTGGTTAATTTGTTGGTTTAAGATAATAATGCAATTTTTATGTTTTCTTTTAACAAGAAAACTATGGAATTTCTTCAATTGTTTTTTGGCCTCTTATGTCATTTTTTTTGAATATGTAAACCTTATAAACCAATCTAAATGAATAATTTTTTCTTAAGAGGACGACGTAGTAGATGCTGAAGAAGGATAATCGTCTCCATTGCAAGCATAAATGTTGAAAGACTTTTATAAACAATTAGTGTAATATGAAAGGATATACAATTAAAAATATATGGAGGAAATAATGGCCCCCCTTTTGCATAATTATTAGTACAAATTACTCCCTCTGTAAACTAATTGAATACCATCTAGATCACTAGTGATCTATATGGTCTTATTTCAGTTTATGGAGCGACTACTTTTTAGAATCTATATCCTTTTAATGTTGAATTGTGATTCACTAAGAAAGAAATATGGTGATACAGAATTTGCGGAAGCTTGGTCTGATCAAGCTAGTGAATATTGGAGTAAGAAGCTATAGCGCTTACTCCAGGAAATGTCATGCAGTAGTATTTAATTTTGGTATAACAGTTTAGCTCATTGACGTGAGATTATCTGGGATACCCACTTATCTCATCAAAAATTATGTCGATACATGTGAGCCTCCCACTTATATTATGCAGCCAATGTGGATGTGGATGAGGTTTGGGCTTAATTATGGCGGTCTGAGCGGAATAATTCCGCTACTTTGTAAAATGTGGCAAGTTGCATTTCATTAGAGATGGCTTTGCAGTAAATTGCATGAGCGAGCGGTTGTTATATTTTTTAGTCAAGTCGTATAGTTTTTGGTTGTTTGGTTGCTTCAAGAGTTAATAATGGACACGGGGCAGTGGCGTATCATATGCATGCCCAACAAAGCGTATTTGTCGCATACCCAACAACGGACATCATAATTTTGTTTTGTGGTAATGCAGAATATTCACTTGTATGTTGCAACGTGGCAATGACTCTGAAGTCACTGGATCTACCTTCTTGGGTTGGGGACATCATGGCTGGTGCACGCATCGTCTCCCTTGATGGTGGTGGCGGGTTGATACGAACAGGGGGGATCCGGGCGGTTGGTGGGGGACTCCTATCGTTGGTCCATGGGGAGATATGGCATGAAGGAGAGAGGGTGCCATGACGAAGATGAGGTGGGTGTCATCCGATTTTAAATGAGAGGGCTCCGGCGAGAAATGTCCTACTACGATAGGAAACTAAGCAGGAAGGGGAGAGTTCGGCGGGAAAATAGAAGGATGCATCATGAGGTGGGGTTTTTGTGTTGGGACGTGTCTTGGAGATAACATGACGGATAGTCCGGACAACCACATTTCTCCCCTACATATGGTCTGGGTTTGGCGGAGCCTGGACTATCCAGACAATTGAATTTTGGGGAGCCTGCTAGGCGCCCGTTTGATGTCCGAACACGCCTGGACGTATCAGGGAGAATTGAGCTTCGACCTTAGAAATGATCTTAATCATCCATTTGATTCATTTATATGCATTGTAGCCTGTAGCAACGCATATGCGTTCTGCTAGTCAAGTGTAAGGCGAAAGTGAGTGAACATGGTATATATATATGGCATTTTGTTGACAAACCTTGTTGTTCAATTGCATAGGAAACACGATGGATTAGGATGATGAGTACTTTTACAATGATTTCATCAAATCGCCATTATCGGATGATGATTCAGACAATGAATTGGCAATGCTAAGAGTGTTCCCAATGAAATGGAGAAGGAAGAGGAGCATGATCTGGACTTCAAGGGTTCAACACCGATACACCAATTTTTTATCGGCATAGGGCAAATGGGTTACGTTGATCTATAATAGACTATTTCACGGCCAAGTCATTATATAATGAGGTCTTCTTTCCGTGTCACTTCCGGTTGTACAGACATTGTTATTGTCCATTATGGAGGGTATAATACATATGATGATTACTTCATGCTGAAGAGAGATTGCATAGGGCTACATGGTTTCTCTTCTCTCGAGAAATTCACTTTTATATTAGGAGGATGCTTATAAATGGTTCAGTCACAGACCTAGTTGATGAGTACATCCATATATTTGAGACCACATGCCTTGCAGCAATGGTCAGATTTTCCACTGTGATGGTGAATGTGTTTAGAAAAGTGTACTTGGGAGAAATAAATATTGTCGCCAAGGCTCGGCTTTTGGCACTTGGATAATCTGGATAGTTTCCTGGTATGTTTGTGTCCCTCATAGCATGCACTGGCAGTGGAGATGTGTATTTGACAACTTTTTTACGTGCCAAGGTCTCACAATGACATCAAAATGCTCCCGCGGTGTCCATTGTTTGTAAGACTTTATGAGGGCAACGCTCCAAATTGCAACTGTAGCATTAATGAGCTCGACTGTACCATGTGATACTATATTGTTAATGGTATCTATACTTCATGGACGACCTTTGGCTACACCATCTCCCAGCTAGAAGATAACAAAAAAAATATCACTTTGCCCAAAAGCAAGAAGGTGCTAGAAAGAGTTTAGAGAGGACATTTGGATGTCTTCAAGTACATTTTGTAATTTTTCATGGACCTACTAAATAGTGGGATCCAGAGCGACGTCCAAGGGGCTGTCTCTCCCTCTCTTCAATTTCAGCAGTCCTTTCCTTGAATTCTCACCTCGGCTCGATCACTTTTTCATCTGCTTCATGCCCAGGGGTTCTAGGGCTAGTTCTTGTGAGATTCATCGCCGCCTTGTCATTCTTTTCATCCCTACAAGTGGTTGTGGCGCAACAGAGAAGGACGTGTTGCTCAATGGGCACAGGGTGCCGCCCTAACTTTGTTCATGTGCCACATCACAAACTCATCACATCCATCATTTCACCAAGAGTAGATGTTGCCCTTACTAGGCTGGAATTTCTCCAACATCGAAAGGACTGTTGAGCAATAAGACACTAGAGGACCCAACACTAAGCTTCTCAACATTTGGAAAAGAGTCAACCGGCCTATTGCTATGGCGATCCAGCCAAAGCGCGGCGAAGACTTCATAGTGTGTGACGTTGTTAATTCGTGACCATCGCCGAATGAATTCCATCTTCATAGTTAGTGCTTTGATGATGACTGAGTATATAGATGATAAGGAGCATTGGCACGTGTTATTACGGAAAGTTGGGTTGTGTACACCATTAGGGGCTAAGGGTCAGAGTCTGGTTAATTATAACTGGAAATTACCATGCATGTGACAAAATAACAGTCGGTCAAAATTGTGTATTGTTGACCGTGTAGAGTATATGAGAGTTGTTCAATTCAAATGGGCACAATTGAGGAGTAGAGTTTCATTCCGATTGGCAAAACAAGAAACTTGGCACAAGTGGAAGTCTAGTACTCCCAGCAGGGAGTACGTATATGCACGTAATAAAATAAATAAAAGCACACACATGCATGCGGACATGGGAGATGACGCATAAAAACTCATGATTATAGCAAATCTGAAGAAAAAGTGGCCGGCGGGGAGAACGCATGGACTCGATCGGTCCACCACGTGCGAGCATCTCGGCTAGCTCGTGGCCACGAGGTCCTCCTCTTGGACGGAGCCTGCCTTGCCTTCCCCACATTACCTTCTTTCTTTGAGGAGCCGGTGGCATCAAATTGATCAAATTCCATATCGTTGACGAACTGATTTTCTAAAAGTGACAATGATGTTGTCTTGCGATTGACATCGTTCGTCACGGAATCACCAATCACACTAATGAGAAATAATTTATCGTTGAGGGTCGATTCCCCCAAACTATAAAAATTATCACAAACATCGCACATTTGCCAAGAATTTTGCATGTCACCCCATATTCCATCGAACAAAAACAAAATAATACAAGGCAAATGTGCCTTTTTTTTAACCTCATAACCCTTGTTGATCTGGCACATGACTCGATACCACCTTGTTTTTGCTGGCCGAAGGGAGTAAGCGAGGAGGGGCAAGGGCACTGACGCCTCCCTTTTGTTTCTTCTTCTCCGGTTCCTTGTCCGGGGACAACTGTGGCCCCGACAGGGGGGAGGCCAATGACTTCCCGCGACGGCATATCCATGCCCGGTCGGGACTCTTCGCCAGCATGATTGAGGTTGGCCGTCACAGGTGCAGGAGACATGACCATTCAAGTCGTTGGATCTGACTCCAAAACAAAGAAATCGGAGGCGACCATGCAGGCATCGTCGAGGACTGGGGGCGGCACGAAGCGGTGAGCGACGACGCTATGACCAGGGATGGGAAACGGTCCGGCTGGGTAGAAGAGCAGTGGGAAGGTGAAATGTCCTTCACGTCAATCCGTTTTTCGGATGGAGTGTGCTCCAAATACCCCACACAACTATCAAATATGGAGTCTTACGTTTCTTATATTGAGGGCGCTCTAAAATTTATGGCAACCGAGGGCGGGATGACGGCTCTTCTAGAGTGGCCTTTTCAGCCAAAATTGCAGTATTGACAGTTTATGTAGTGATCGGGCCGATATAGCAAATCTTCTAAAATTGCACTTAGGTGGGGAGTCTGGTTAATTATAATTGCAAATTACCACGCATGTGACAAAATAACACTCGGTCAATATTGCATGTTGTTGATCCTCGTACTTGACAAATTCTACAGTGGAACGGAAAGAGTATAAGAAAGTTGTTCAATTCAAATGGGCACAATTAACGAAGGTGTAGAGTTTCATTCCGATTGGCGACAAAACAAACTTGTTTTTTTAGATGGACCATATTTATACCATTGACCCAAACAGCTGAGAAACATCGCTGGTATTCATGCATGAATTCAGGGCGAGAAAGCAAACTTGGTTATGTGGAGGCTATAAGAGCTACGAGTGTGGGCGTGATGGCCAGGAACCATTCTGTTATCATTTCGTCCTGGGATTATATTTGTGTGTGCAATAGCGCGGATGAAGCGGAACTTAGAGCGATTGCTCTTTTGTGGCTTCTTTAATTGGTATAACTCTCCACCAGCCCAGCATTTTAGAAACCGATTGCTCTTTTGTGGCTCCTTTTCTTGGAAATGATCTTCTAGACATGGTCTCCTTTAGTTGATCTAAAGATAGAAGCATTGAGTTTATCCAAGTTGATGATAAATTGCAAGATATCCAAGATTAACAGAAGGGCTAATAGTATCACGCATGAGATTGCGAACTTCAGCTTTGATAATAGATCTGGTGGTGTGCTTTTTAACAATGTTCCACCCTGCGTGACTAAATTTGTAATGGATGATTGTAGGAATATTTTAATTTAATTAATATATGGGATGTGTTTTAAAAAAAAACTTGGCACATGCCGCAAGTAGTACGTAACAAAACAAAACAAAACCACCCCAAAAGAAAAACCGCACACATGCATGCTGACATAGGCGACGATGAGTAAAAAAACTGATTATTAGCAAATCCGAGGAAAAAGAGGGCGAACACCATGACTCGTTCGGTGCGGCAAGTGTGTGCGTCAGTCTCGGCTAGCTCGTCGCGACGAGGCCGTCCTCTTCGCGCCAGGCTGACCAACGACGACGTCGGGTACTCGGGTTGACGACCTTGCAGTTGAGCCGTACCTGGCAGCAGTTCCCGGTCTGCATCTGGATGCGGCCCATCTCCACCATGGCGGCCGCGAAGCGCTCCTTCCACAGGGTCTCGTTCCCCGCGAAGCGGTTCACCAACATATGTTCAGGTTCCCGTCGACCCGGAGCTGGTTGTCGGAGAAGAAGAGCCCCATGCCGCGCGGCAGCAGCTTGTAGTAGTTGTTGTCCAGCACGTCGGGCGAGCACAGCACCCGCAGCTGCGCTGCGTAAGACGGTCTCAGCCCTGTATCCACCTGATTAATGATTTTTTTTCTGCTAGGGCTCCACCTGATAGATGATAGTTCAGCGCACATACGTAACTCATATAGGGTCTCACTCGACGGACGTACTATGGGTGTGTTGCCGTTCCAGATGCGGTCGACGAAGTAGGAGTAGAAGGAGCGGCCAACGGAGAGGAGGACCATCTCCCCCGCGGTGAGGTTCTTGTTCTTGAAACGGTCGATGAGCTGCTGGGCGGTGAAGATGGGCGGGGGCATGTTGTCGAGGGCGTCCTGCTCGATTGAGACGCTCCCGGTGGCCGGCGGGGACAGAATAGATCACGTTGCCGGTTGGGGTGATGCTGTCACGCGCCGCGAAGGCGAGGATGTCGGCGCAGGAGACGGTGCGCGTGGGAGCAGCTCCATTCGAGGGCTTAATTTTATATTTTATATTTTGATTATAAAATTGATTTTCTGATCAAAGAAATTCAAGGAAGTATGGAGGGACGTAGTGCTTGTATTACACATATTCGTCGATGCCAAAATAATGCTAATCATTTCATTGCAAACTTTGGGAAATCACAATGCCGAACAAGTATTTGTCTTGGATCTGGACCAGATGGAATCTTAGAGATTATCAGACATCATTGTAACCCTTTGATATGTGAGTAATACAAGAATTATTTATCAAAATCAAATAATTTTAGATAGGCCAGAGCAAATCACCTCAGTGGACTCACAATACACAAGTTAACGTCAGATGGTTGAACAACATGTATTGTAGTATAATTACATTCATTCTATTTTCTTTTCTACAAGGCAAGAAATACACATGTAAATTATTGAGGGATGATCTTTTGTACGTTTTGCACAGGCGCTAAGCCATTTGAGCTCTCTTCTAAAACCTTATGCAAATTAAGTATGTCGTCTACTTTGTAACTAGGACCGAACCCAGAGGTGGGTGCACACGATTATAACATTGTCAATGGTCCATATGTGTACTATCGTATCATGTGAGCATATGAAGCAGTAAAGATATAAATCTACCATAAAATGCAAGATAGTGAATCACACTGGCTAGAAGTGGCGCATGTGGTAAAATGGGAGATAACTGCAGCTGCACATTCTGATATATACATCACGGTGCGCTGCCGAAGCACCTCCACATAAGCAATTCCTAAAGGATGAATATAGTTCATTCCAAGTCTCTTAGTGATACACCTCTAGTGACCATATATTCAAGAACTAGTGATCACATATGAGCTAATGAGTTCGGTAGGCTTCAGAGGCATCAGAGATTAGCGCTAGTTTGGTTCGTCTCCTCATGCCATCCGGCCTGGCCTGGAGCGTGCTTAGCTATTACCAGCAACTCTTTTGGTTGTCTACCTGAGTGGCACAATAGCAGCACAGGTTACATATGGAACGTGTGCAGGTTGGATTGAGACGGGATGTACGTAATTAGCTATGGCATGGGTTGGATTGGCATGTTGACCCAGCTGATGATGCTAGTATTTTAGTTAGCAGCTAAGAGTATGGCTAATAAGGGAAGGAGCACCAAGCGGTGGTCTCATTTGTACTTTTGTTCCTAAACCATCTAACGGTGCAGAGCAATTATCGGCTGGCCGTCGTGCACAGAACATCGTGTATACATCATTTTCATTCTCTGAAAACTTGCATTGTTAGGCAAAAATTAATGACAGCTCCAACCACTGTCAGACATATACTGGTCCCTCCATTTTTAAATTTAAGTCTTTCTAGATATTTTAATATGAATTACATACGAAGCAAAATAGGTGAATCTACACTCTAAAATATATCTATATACATTCGTATGTTGTCTATTTTGAAAGCTCATAAAAGACTTATATTTAGAAACGGAGGGAGTGCATTTTAACCATGCATGCATGTGGAGCAAACCAACCAAACCACGCCAACGTTTTTTTAAGTCTCCATCTAAATTTCCCCCACCCAAACGGATGTACCCACCAAGTGGACCCACATAGATATAAATTACCAAAGATAAAGGACCACTTGTTCTCCTGGAAATGCTCGACTGCCCCAGACCTACCAACGATGCATGGCGGTGGCTTCTTCCTTCTTGCTTTCGGCTAGTTCTAGGCGATTCTTATGTATGGCCAGATGAAAATATATATTCTTATAATAGGTCTATATTTTGGTTAGTGGGGTGGAACACTAGACGATCACATGGTACGTGGTCCTATGAGGCAGTCATGAGGACAACCCCCCAACGCCGGACGTCCCCACACGAAAAAATGCATGCACAAGTGCTTAATAAAGAAAATGAGACCAACCCAAGAACTAGCCCTCGTTGACTTTTATTTATATAGGAGAAACTCCGTAAGAGTCGTGTGTTAGAGTTGAGGCTCGAACCTGGGCGGGTTGGCAGCTAACACAGCTGCCAAGCCAACGGGTCGACGCCCCATCCTAAAAAATGAAACAATTTAGGACTAGCCCTCGGAGGCATATTTTTATAGAAGAAACTCTAAGCACCACGAGTAACTCCGTGACTCGAACCCGGGTGGGCTAGATAGCACCGTGCTATCCTAGACAACAGGGTGCAAGTGCTTAATAAAAATAGCAATGCATGCACCACATGTACTGCCGAAGGTAGTTTGTCTCAAGTGCTGAAGAAAGGAGAGTGGTCAGTGCTTTAGCTTGGGCTCTTTGGACTAACTACTCCTTAATGGCTCGTCATTGTCATCGAGGGAGCCATTCCATCTCGTCCTGCTAACTACTCCTTAATGGCTGTTTTTCAGTAATGGCATCCTCTAGAGAAGAGGAAACTCTGTGAGACATCGGCGAATATCCTTACCAATATCAAGCATCTTCACGCTGCCCATAGGAACCCTTAAGTTGGTCTTGCTAGACCTCAGTTTATTCTGCTCTCCTGTTGAGTTGGGATTTGTACCCCTACTTTTATGTTGCCCGTTTTGTAAGAACTTATAACTATGCTAAACTTTTCGATGTTGGCTTTATTAATTTAAAGAGGATGCGCCTTGTGCCTGTTTTCTAAAAGAAATATGTAGATCAGACCTATTAAGCCCTTCCCCCTTTCTATCGCACAACTTAGCGTTAAACTGTGTGCGATGAAGACATCACAGACGATATAAAAGTTGATCCGTGTGCAAATAAAATGGCTAAGTGCAATCCCGGACTCATCACCCACTATTTGCTTCCACTAGTAGGAAAAACCTAGTAGTGACGCTAGAAAAAAGTGTTTACTGGCACACACTTTCAGGAAGCCAATAGTATAACGTCAGTGCTACTGTTACCATTTCATGTCGATGCCCGCTGGTAACCGCTTATTAGTGGCGTTGACAAGGATCCCCACGTCCGTGGTATTTAAAATACTAGTGGCGTTGATATACACTGCCATGACACCTGTGTCCTTGGTACTACTGGTTTTGCATATATCCCCCAACGTCAGTAGTAAATATACAGAATTACAAACAAAATCATTTATACAACCACCAACAAGAGCAGGGGCCACACTGCCCCGCCAGTCGCTGAAGCAAGCAGCCCACCGCGCGCAGCGCATGAGTGCTACAAAGGATCCATGAGCAGCGAGGATGTGATGTTCCCCAGACATCAGTCGCACACTACCGCAGACCTAGCAAAGACGAAACCAGCCCATCGGCTACCTCCGACGGTGGTGTAGGTAGGGCATGGGGGTCAGCTGTGCATTGGATATGGCAGCAAAAGCCACATAAATCATCCGCCAAGAGCGCCCCCTGCCCATCACATGGGCCGAAGCCACACGCACCTCTGCGCCTCCGCACCTCCACCAGCAGTAGCCAACGCTGCCAGCATGTCTGCCTCAGAGAGAGCCAGCCTCACCACGACACGGCCGAAGCCCTTGTGTCATAGCTCACAACCCCTCCATATACAATGCCACCACGCCATAGAAACAGCCCCGCCGCCGTCGCCGCAGACCGGGCTTTGCCCGGCGAGGCCTTCCAGCCATAGCAAGGGGAGGTGACGAGGCAGGGGACGTCGCCCAGTGGCAAGATCTGGACACCCCGGTGTGGCTGCTAGTGCTGCGTGGGAGCCAGTTTTTTTGTCCTGCGGTTCACATGTTCACACTCATTTTAACACACTTTCAGGGAATGCATTTGGTTTGACCTATTCCCTCCGTCACAGTTTACACGGCGCACTTGAATTCTCATGCACTTCCACCACCGAAAGGATTTTAGGTGTGTTTTGTTTAATGCTCAATCAATTTGTGCTTGTGTGGTAACCGTAATCAAGTTCACAATTTTCACTTCATGAAGGTGTGTACGCGGGGTGGAATAACTGCATGCATGTGTATGTGCGGGGTGGAAGCACTTCATGCATGTGTGTACACATTAATTTCTGCAGTAATTAGGCACCATGGTATAACTACCGATACTATTTTTCTGTTCAATCGCTAATCATTTTGATCCCAGAGATTGTTGAAGCACACCGTGTCAATTGTGATGGATAAAGTAACGTTTTTGTACTTTTCAATCATATATGAACGCCCATAGACGAATAATACGCACGATTGTCTCACTAAAAGTCATTCTGCGTAACTAATTACCCTAGCTAGGCAGGTCTTTCACTCTGTCAATCACCAACCCTCGGAATGAGAAAGTTCTGGACCGTGTGTTTGTCTAGTGTTCATTTAAAACCCCAAAATAGCAACTGCAGATCTGAAAAGGGCAATCAATAATTGCATTGGATGCTCACCTCTTCTGTTTTCTTTTGTGCGAGATTGAACTTGTTGAGTATATTGATTATTAGTAAAGTTAGGATAGCATAGGATATTATTCTGCCTTATCTTGTATTCCAAGTAGATCATTGTACACCTATATATATGCCCATGAGGCTCAGGTAATACAACAACAATTCCACCAACCTCCCTATCTCCCTTCTTACATGATATCAGGCTAACCGATCCAAACCCTAGCCGCCGCCCGCCGCTTCCGCACCTATGTGCCGCCCCCAGGGCGGTCGGCCTCCATGACAGCCGCCGGGGGCCGCGCCGCCCGTACCTAGGGTTCGTCCGCCAGTTATGTTGACCGGCTGCACTAGATAGTCTTTTTGTCCCGATCCTTTGACCCGGATTTTTTTCTCTCTCGCCGGTCGTATTGATCGGCGATTCTTTTTGGTTTTCCGATTTAAGATCGGTTTGCGTCACCCGCCACCGTCCGTGGACCATTGTGCACTTGTACTTCGACATCCAGATCGGTTCCTGCACAGTGACACCCAATCGCACGCCCCAGCTTCACGTAGCGGCGTCTCCTCGCGCGCTGTAAACTGCTGGAGGCTGGCCGGCGACGGCCGTCCCGCGCTGCATGGCCTCCGGGCACTCACGCTCCCCGCGTGGGCGTGTTGTGCCTACACGCGCGCATGTGTTGGTCTGGCCAGCCGCTTACACTGGCTCACCGCTCCACTTATGATCCGTGCAATGCTTCTGTGCATGCACATGTGGCAATCTGCACGTCATAGGCCGATCCGATCTGCATAGCCGCCGCATATTGAAATTTTCTCAACATTGTCAAGTACGCGTGCTTCTTTGATTGAGTAACGGGCTGCACTTGCGTCGTCCCTCGGACAGCGGCGTTGTCGCTCAATGGTTCTTCCTGTGGCTACATCAACCCTCATGCTGCCGCTGCGTCGCCCCTTCTGGCCGTAGTGCCGTGGCCCGTGGTCATCGCCGTCCTGAGGCCCTCCGCTCCAGGCTGTCCATGCACCGACCCTCGCGCTGCCGCTGCGTCGCCCCGTCGGGCCGTAGCGAGAGTGGCACGTGGTCCTCGTCGCCGCCCCATGGATCACCCTGCGGTTGCACTAATCTGCGCGCTGCTGCTGCGTCGCCCGTTCAGGCCGTAGTGCTGCGGCCCCCAGTCCACCGCCGCCCCAAGGCCTGTCCAATTTAGGACCGTGGTTGCACCGACCCTCGCGCTGCCGCTACGTCGCCCCATCGGGCCATAGCGAGCGTGGCACGCGGTCCCTGCCTCCGCCCTGAGGTCTTCCCTGCCGTAGCCCTGACCCGCGTGCTGCCGCTGCGACGCCTCTTCAGGCTGTAGTGCCGCGGCGCGCGTCCACTTCGCCGTCCACGCGCGTCGACTCCTGTGTGGTATGCGCCGCGCCGTCTTCCTAGGCGCCGGAACGCCACCATCCATGCCGGTCTTCATCACGTTGTCGGGTTCTTCTTCGCCTACTTCGAGCACCGCCGCCGCGCTCCTAGCCGCCGCCGCCACTCTTCCTCCTAGTCCACGGCGACTACCTCGACACTGGCCACCCCGACTCGACATCGACCACGACGTCCTTTGCACGATTACCTCGACCACGACTACACCACCCACGCCCTCGGCTATATCGACAAGCGGCACAAAGGGCTACCGCCTTACTTGAGCAACCTCGTCGGTTTCTTCTCCAGTCTCACCGTCTACGTCGCTAACGTTGTGACTGCGGGGGGATGTTGAGTATATTAATTATTAGGAAAGTTAGGATAGTGTAGGATATTATTCTACCTTGTGTTGTACTCCACGTAGATCATTGTACACCTATATATATGCCCATGAGGCTCAAGCAATACAGCAATAATTTCACCAATCTCCCTTTCTCCTTTCTTACAAAACTGTTGAGAAAGTTGAATTAATTCATGCCGGCGTCTATGGCACAGCAACAGGTGAGGTGGACACCCCTCACCTGTTGAGTACTCCGTTTATATTAAGAGCCACAGTCAACTTGAGTACCTGATCATTACAAAAACAAATAGCCAAAGATACAGGAATCAATATCATGTTGGTAATATTCAAACTTAGCCTTTCTTGAGCTCTAGCAACGGTTGCAACAGGATAATCCTCTCAGGCGTATACTATTCCTTGCATGATTCTTCAATGGGACACCACCAGGCTACCACCAGATGGATGGCCTTTTTTTGTGAAATAATCCGTGTTACTCAAAATTTGGGGATTACAATCATGAGTATAAAGTGGGAAAAGTTTGTCAAAAAAAAAAGTCTAGAGAATCTTCGGACTGGAGCCAAGCTAAACAACACTATTTTGGCTGAAGGACAAGACTTGAATTTTTCGACAAAGGGTGATTTTATTTGAGCCAAAATGAAGCATCAAGAGAATAGAAACATAATGAGCACACCTGGCCTCTGCATAGATAGAATGCACACAGCCAACACTAACACACGTACACTAAAAACACGCCATCAAATAGCAATGTCATATAAGACCAAAGCTATGCATAGGACAAGAGTTGAATGCAGCAGGAGAATAGCAAAACTTTACGTTCCTGAAAACGACTAGAGAAACGGAAGTGGAAAAAGAAAACTTACGTCGTGAACGGCCTCCCGGAGAAGCTCCAGCTGGTGCCTCGACACAGTGCGGACCTCCAAATTCAACCAGATAGGGAAAAAGAAAAGAATTCAGTAACATTGAAAATATATATCAATTCCATCATTATTCACCAACCATTCAATGCATGGCGTATAATAGGACTTGTGCACACATCTAAATTCCAATCAATCAAAAGTGAATTAAAGACGAAACCGGTAGGAAGATTCCTTGTGCATAACAAATCAAAGGATCTGTACATAGATCGAACTGGCAGCTCCCTGCCAACTGCTAAGTTCCAGAAAATTCTTTTATTTGACAGTTGCAAGTTGTGTGTCATGTGATGGTCTAGAAATGCAATATTTTACTGATAGTTGTTACTTGGTACTCCCTCCGTTACGTTAAAAACGTCTTATATTATGGGACAGAGGAAGTAGTGTGTTTGATGCAAGGTGGTGCATGATGGTGAATGGATTAAACGGAACGTACCCTCTTGATGATGGTCCAGATGACCCCTTCTGTGCAGGGTGGTGTGGTGAGGGAGCCCAGATAGCGGTAGTACACGGGCCTTGCCTTTAGCGTCCCTGGGATCCATCATGCCCATCTTCTCCTCCCTGTCCTTGCGATCCGCTATCATCTGCAGATAAGGCTCCAGCTGCGTTCTTACAAGATTAGAGCTAACCCCATGCATAGCGTGCAAATTGTTACTTGCATCATGCAGTTGCATGATGCTGTTAGTTGTATCATGCAGCTTTGCATGTTGCCGTTCATTAATGCATAAGTCCTATGTTGCCGTGTTTTTTTTAAAATGGAGCGCTTTATTACCTACAAGGTTTAAGCATTACACCCGGTCTGTGCATACCATGTTGCCAGGTTGGCTTTAGTTAATCATCATGCTTAATTAAGCCTGCTTCATTGGTTGGTTAACTAAAGACAGGATGCAAGAAAGAAAAGAGAGGCACCTTGTGCAGGAAGGCGTCATAGGCGCCGACCTCATAGAAAATGCCGATGACGGCGGCCTTGCCCTGGGTGCTTTGGTGGAACATGTGGAGCTCCATGTCGTATCTGCGGCCATTAATGCTGTGCTCGGTGGGGGAGTGCCAGTGCTGCTGCCGGAGGAAGTTGTTAGAAAGTATTGTACCACGTCTATACGGTATTGTATAAACCGTACGCAATGTAGGTAGGGTTAGTTTGCGTGCGTGTTGTTGTAATCTGGTAGTTAGATTGTTAAGATTCCTCCTCATATCTTGTATAGCTTTCTTGAGGATTAATTCACGACCTAACTACCGTATCTTTGTAACTTATTCCTGGCTATATAACATGCAGCGCGTCCCTGCCGGAGGCATACGCTTCCACACAATCTTTCAAAAGTAGGGCGTGCAGGCGATGGAGACGCTCCCGGTGTCACCCTCAAACTTGAGCATGATGTCGTGGCCGCGGTTGACGATGGTTGCGTTTGCTGGGATGTAGGAGTGGTTGAGGTAACCGAGGCCGCGCACGAGGGAGACGCGTGGGCTGGCGAGGTCGATGGGCGACTGCATGTTGCCCTTGCCGCATGCGGACCACTCGTCCTTGATGTCGCCCCAGTGTGCCAGCCGTTCTCTGCGTCCAGCAAGTAGCTGAACTCCTCCTCGTCGGTCTCCTCCTGGGCTCTGGCTGCCGGGAGGAGGACGGAGGCCGAGAAGAGGAGGAGAAGCACGAGGCGAAGACGCCGTGATGGACGCATGTTGTCTCTCTCCTGGTCTTGGTGTGCCCGGCGCGCGTTGGTGCTGGGTCGGGTGTCGGCCGGCTCCTCTTCTCGTGGAGCTGGTGATCCAGTTCCTCTTGTGTGTGTTGAACCGGGGACAGAGCTGGTGGGGTATATATATAGTGGAGAAGAATAGAGAATGTCATGGGTCATGGCCGTCTGACACGACCGCGTGAGTTAGGTTGGAACGTTTCAAGTCTTAGTGTCAACTTGCGACGGCTTACAGTACTGACGCACACAACACAACGAAAGTAGAGTCCGCCGGCGTCGTCCCATTCCGTTGCACGAAAAGAGCGGGATTCCTTCCTCCTCCGACGATGACGACGACCGCCCTTTTCCACGGACCAAGCCTGGCTCCTGGGCTGCTGGCGTCGAGGACGGCCAGGCCCCGGGGAGGAGGGCCGCTCCGAGGGCGCCGGCTTCCGGATGCAGGGGCGGGCCTCGGGTCGACGATCGCCGCGACCAAGACCGCGACGGCGAGCAAGGTGGGCTGCGGCGCACCTGGAAGGACGCGTTTCTGGGCAACTCTTGCCACGCCAAGGGCAAGGCCACTGACGTCGTCGAGGCCGCTCCCCGGCCACGCAACAAGGCTGCCTCTGATCGTCGCCGTGAAGACCAGACCAAGGACAGAGTCAAGCACAAGAAGGCAAAGGAGGGCTCTGTTCTCAGGGCCACCCCCTCGCTCCCACTCCGACCGCGCGAGCCCGCATGCCAGAGCGCCTCCGAGCCTGGCCCGGTGGCCCAGTTTTTCTCCTTCCCTGCCGGGCGCGCCCTCTCCCCTCCGCCTCGTACAGACGTCATGCAGCTGGAGATCGAGAACGCCATGCGCGACGCGCTTACTTCCCCGCTGGCCTTTGAAGATGGCGGCCGCTCGCCGCCCCACGCTTCGACGCGTCGTGGGGCCGTGGACGGCTTCCCGGAGGACGACATTCTGCCTTGCATCGCCAACCTTGACGCCCCTCTCAGCAGCCCTTGCATCTCCACTCCGGCTCCTGCTGCTGTGGGTTTTCAAGTCGCCGTCATTACCCAGAAGGTCGACTGCCTCCACATCGACGCTGGGCAAGGGAACACCAGTCAGGTGGGCGGTTCGCCGCATCTGTTCAGCCCCTCTCCGACGGCCATCCTCGACGCCCCGCCCGCTCCGCCCGTCCGGCCACGCTCTTCAGCCCCTCCGAAGGTGCGGGCCACTTCTGCTCCTTCTCGCCGGAGCGCGCGTCAGGCCGCGTCTGGCTGCACTGTGACGGTGGCTCAGCGCGCGGCGCTGCGCCTCGTCCAGGAGCTCGGTGGCCTCGGCCCAAAGGATCGGATGACTCCGGCGGCGGCGGCGGCTCTGCTCAAGCGCTTCGAGGAGCCTCTGTCCCGTAGCGACATCAAGGCGATCGCAAAGCTCACCGGCCTGGACAGTAAGGCCCTGGAAATCGCGTCCGGAATGGCCGGCGCGGATGCTGAGGATGTAGTTGGATCATGTTAGTTTTAGCTTCTAGTCTTCGTCGACGACCGGTCTTAAACCAGTTCGAGTTAGGATTAGTCTTCATGTGTAGTCTTCGGTTAGCAGGATCAGTTTGTAGTCACCGCCGGGATTTTGGGACTATTGGAGGCCAGCGGTGCCCCATGGATAGATGTAATGTGTGCTGTAACCCCTCTGTTTTATATGTTAGTCGACGAAGCGAACACCACTGTCTCCATGTTTGACACAAATTACAGAATCATGTCGTGGAACGTTAGGGGCCTGAACGTGCCGGCTAGACGATCTGCAGTTAGAGAAGTGGCGCAGGCAAATAAGATTTCAATCCTAAACCTTCAAGAAACTAAATTGGAGACATGGACTCCTGACATGGCTCGCGACGTTGGGGGAAATCTTCTGCAGGGCTGCGTCATGCTTCCGGCAATGGGCACGAGAGGGGGCGCGGCAATCTTCTGGGACAAGCAGACCGTCGAGATCACGGATCAGATCATCGCTAGTTTCTCCATCACTGCAAGGGTGAAGATCATTAGTACAGGCTGCTCGTTTTGGATGACTACGGTCTACGGCCCGACGGACGACCAACAGAAAGCCAACTTTCTGTCGGAACTGGCTGCGGTCGCGCCGCCTGCAACAGAGCCATGGATGCTGAATGGCGATTTCAACATGATATACCAAGCTAGAGACAAGAACAACTACAACATCAACAGAAGGATGGTGGGCCGTTTCCGCAGAGCAATTGACCTCGCCGGGGTGAAAGAGGTCAAATGCAAAAACAGGAGATTTACGTGGAGCAGTGAGAGGGAGGACCCAACTCTCTGCAGTATCGACAAAGTTTTCTGTAACCTGGCATGGGAGGATATGCACCCAAGTTTCGTCCTCATGGCGGCTTCCACTTCGTTCTCTGACCATTGCCCTCTGGTGCTGGCTAATGGAGTTAGGCCTGTCACCAAGGCAAGGTTCAGATTTGAGAATTTTTGGACAGTTTTCCCTCACTTCCAGGAGACAGTGCAACACGCATGGGAGAGGCCTGTCCGCCACGACTGCCCGTTCGTCAGGATGAAAAAGAAGATGGAAAGAGTAGCGGTGGATCTAAAGGTTTGGAGCAAAAGCCTGTTTGGGGGTGCAAAACTTCAATTCCACATTGCAAACGAGGTTATCATGAGGCTTGACGTGGCGCAGGAGGCCAGACCGCTGTCAACTGATGAGCTTCACCTGAGGAAGCAGCTTAAATTGAAAGTTCTCGGGCTGGCAGCAATTGAAAGGGCTCGCAAGAAGCAGGCCTCCAGAATTTCTTGGCTTCGTGCGGGAGATGCCAACTCAAAGTTCTTCCATGCCCGTCTCCTCTCGCGTCGTAGAAAAAATTACATTCACTCCATCAAAAAGGGCGACGCCATTGTCACGGAGCCGCGGGAGAAAGCTCAGCTGGCCTTCGATCACTTCGCCCGCGGCCTTGGCGAATCCCTGCAACGGAGCTGCATGCTAAACTGGGATCTGCTTCAGTTGCCAGCCGTCGACCTGCAAGGCATTGATCTTCCTTTCTGTGAGGAAGAAATCTGGGCTGCCATCAAGGCATCTCCGACTGATAAAGCACCCGGGCCGGATGGCTACACCGGCAAGTTCTTCAGATCATGTTGGCACATTATCAAACAAGATATCATGGCGGTTTTCCAAAAGTTCTACAACCTAGCGGGTGACAACTTTGCTGATCTGAACACTGCCTTCATTGCCTTGCTGCCAAAGAAGGATGGAGCAACAGAGATGGGCCACTTCCGACCGATCAGCCTCATTCATTCCATTGCTAAACTGATTGCAAAAGTGCTGTCCATGAGGCTGGCGTCTCGGCTACAAGACCTGATTTCCCCTGCACAAACGGCGTTCCAGAAAGGAAAATGCTTGCATGAAAGCTACCAATATGTGCAGGGCTATGTCAGGGCGCTCCATCGGCAGAAGAAAAGGGCCCTTCTGTTCAAGCTGGATATTGCAAAAGCTTTCGATTCCATCAACTGGGCTTACCTCCTGGAGCTTATGCAAAAGCTGGGTTTTCCCCCGAGATGGCGTGATTGGATCGCGCTAATGCTACCGTCGGCCTCTTCCTCGGTGCTGCTAAACGGGGAGCCGGGCGATCACTTCTGGCACATGCAAGGATTAAGACAGGGCGACCCCCTCTCCCCTCTGCTCTTCATCATCGCAATTGACCCGCTCCACCATCTGCTTGCTGTTGCGTCTGATCTTGGGGTCCTGGCGCCTCTGCCGGGCCGCGGTCCAAGCTTGCGGGTTAGCTTATACGCCGATGACGCTGTTATCTTCGCAAATCCATCTGCTCAGGAGGTGGGCAAGTTGCTTGATCTGTTGGACAGTTTTGGACAAGCCACCGGGCTGAAACTGAATCAAAGAAAATCATCAGTTGTTGCAATCTGCTGTGAAGATCTGAATGTGCTGGATTTGCTACAGGGTTTTGGTGGTCAGATCGTCAGTTTCCCGATAACTTACCTGGGGCTCCCAATCTCGCCAACTCGTCTCAGAATGGCGCATTTCCAATTCCTGATCGACAGATTGAAAGCACGACTGGCCGGCTGGAAGGGCAAGCTCCTCAATATAGCTGGAAGACGAGTCCTCGTCAGATGCGTCCTCTCTGCCCTACCAACTTTTGCGATGACTGCACTGAAGATACCAAAGAAAATCCTGAAGGAAATGGACAAATCGCGAAGACGCTTCCTATGGGCACAAGACGATGAGCTCTCGGGTGGAAAGTGCAAGATCTCCTGGGAAAATGTTTGCTCCCCTCTAGACTATGGAGGCCTTGGTTTACTGGACCTGCAAAAATTCAACCGTGCGCTGAGATTGCGATGGCAGTGGCTCGCATGGGCGCGGCCGGATAAGCCTTGGGTTGCCGTGACCCCTACTCCTGACGATCATGAAAGGGCTCTGTTCGGCAAAGCGACATCAATCCAAGTTGGCAATGGAAACAAGACCAACTTCTGGAAAGATAGCTGGATCGGTGACGAGCCACTATCCACAGCCTTCCCTGCTATGTTCAGTCACGCGAGGCGCAAAAACAGGTCAGTTCGGATGGCTCTAGCCAACGAGCAGTGGATTTCATATTTGCAACATGGAGATACTGCCGCAATAGCACCTTAGTTTCTTCAGATGTGGCGGCTCATCGACGCAGCACACATTACCATGGCTCCTGACCAAGAAGATGAAATGACTTGGAAGCTCACTCGCGAAGGTACATACACTGCCAAATCGGCTTACCAGATGCAATGTCAGCAGGCCCCCAACCCAGTTTACAACAGCTTCATCTGGAAGGTTTGGGCACCCAACAAGCTCAAAATGTTCATGTGGCTCCTAGTCAGAGACCGCCTGTGGTGCAATGACAGATTACAGAGAAGAGGTTGGCCCAATGGCTATTTCTGCCCTCTGTGCACCAGAAATTTGGAAACATCTACCCATCTGATTTGGGGCTGCAGCTTCTCGCAACAGGTTTGGGGGAAATGTGCCAGATGGTCAGGCTACTCTTCGCTCGTACCAGACACAAGGTCCCCGCTCAGCTCGGCTCAGACTTGCCAACTCCTCATCAACAAGACTGCTACCGCAAACAGGCGTGGAATCAGAACTCTAATCATCATGATCGCCTGGGAATTAGGACCAATATCGAGCAATGGAGATTGGCCGGAGCCAAATTCATAGAGCCTCCCTTCGGGGACACAATTCACGAAAATTAGCCTAATCAGAGGAGAGATAGCTGTACTTTTCTAATTTCATCCACTTGATCACTTGATCTACACGTTTCCACTGCTTTCTGCTAAATCAATGAAGCCGGTGTTTTGCCGGGTCTTTCAAAAAAAAAAGGATCGTGTATGGTCCGGCCGGACCGTGTGGGATAGATAGGGACGCTCGCTCTCAAAAAGTCTGGGTTTGGTGGGAAGCGGCCGTTCATTTTCACCCTTCGTTTCAATGTAAACAAAACAAAACTGGACGGACGATTTGCCAAATTGGAACGCTATTTTGTTGGATCCATGCCAATTTTCATCATCGATCGCGTAACATTTTGAGAACCGATCCTCCTACCTACAGTGAGTGTTTTTTGTTCAGACCCATACATATTAACAGATTCTGGAAGCACAGGCAAAATTCTGGAAACGTTTCAAACCACCCGTTATCCACGAGGTTTCTCGTTCAGACGTGCCCACGCGTCAAATAGGATTGGTCATCAAATTGGCTGGCTTTGGACCCTCGATCGCAAAATGAACTCGGCGTCCCACTTAACTTACTTTTGGTACTTTTGACCTCTTTGACCTAGTCGGCCACCCCTTCAAAAAGCTAGGGTATTCTGCCTCCCGCCGGCGTCGGCGCCGGTCCGTCCCGTCTCCGGTGGCCTTAGGGCCATGGAGGCGGAGTGGATCTCGCCTCTTGCCGGTGGGAGGGCTCCGTTTTTAGATCTTTTTTCGAGCTTTGTTAGGGTTTGTGTCCTGCTCAGGAAGGCGAGACGGTGGCGGCTCCCTGGAGATGGAATAAAGGTCTCACCGCCTAGCCCCGTTCCGGTGATGCGTCCAGCATCATCGGTGGGCGTGTGGAGTTGTGTCTCCGGCTGATCTGTCTTTAGTGGATTTGCTCAGATCTGTTTGTCGTTCGTCTTCGTTCGTGTGTCTTCAGATTGGATCCTTTTTATCTACACTCTTCATCTGCGGCGGTTGCTGTTCTGGTGCGTTGGTTCTATTGGGCTTAGCACGATGACTTTCCGACTGTCTACTACAACAAGGTTTGCCCGACTCCGGTGAGGGAGGGGCGATGGCAGCGGCGCGCCTTCGGTTCGCTTCAGTGCTTGTTGTCGTCGCTAGGTGGTCTACGGATCTGGATATAATTTTATTATTTCTAGTGTTCGTTGTAATACCATGATTGAAAAATGAATAGATTGAAACTTTTTGCTGAAAAAAAATCCAATAATCTTCATGGAAACACAAGCTTTCATTTTCGGAGAGCGATTAGTTGCTCCACTGTAGCTGTCGCCTGCACAAGATTTCTTGGGGTAAACTGGCTTTAATATGGGGTGGTTGGTGAATGAGGCATTTTGGCTCTCGGTCTTCATGGAGGCCGTTTTTTTTTTGAAAAAAATGAAAATTCATACTATTAATTTCTTTAAATCAGAAAAAATGTGTACAAGTAATAAGAATGTTATGCGCATTTGAGTAAAATTTCAAGATGGAACCTTAAATGCGATATGTATAAAAAAGACAAATTCATGGCCTGAGAAGATGAATAGTATCATATGTTAAAAAGTCCCAGATTTGTCTATTCTGCACAGCCCTCGTTCAACGTATTTCGTCCTGAAAATTTACAGACTTGAACATTATGCCTCCACATATATCTATATTTTTGAAGAATTTTAAAAAATATAAAAATATAAATTTTGATGAATTATGAAAATTTTAAAACCTGGCCTCATTGGACCTTGCCCTCCAAAAGGGATTTTCGGTGGTTGGTGAGCAAGTTTGCTGGTGTACGCATATGGAAATGCTGTGAATGCACCAATTGGGGCGCATGCATGCATATTTCCCAAGGTTGCCCGACCCTTGTTAAATGCAATTGTGACGCCCCGTTTATAACTGTGCACTAATCATACATGTATCATGCACGATCACGAACGCTGACTTATGTCAATATCACAATACGACTCTACAACACAAATTTAAACATAAACCTTTATATTACATGTCAGGGCAACGAGGACCCAGAATACATCAGTCATCAATGGATATAATATCTGAGTACAAACATAGTTAGACAAGTTTTACCTTAAGAAGGCTGAGCAAAATAATGACACTAGATCGAAAGGCGAGGCCTCCTGCCTGGCACATCCGGACTACACCTGGTCATCTGTCTCCACGTAGTAACCACCATCGAGTAACCTGCATCCGTGGTGCTAATAGTTGTTGCAGCAACCGGGTCGAATGAAAAATGGAGCAAAGCAACCGCGTGTACTCATCCGAAGTACTCGCAAGAGTTACATCAAATCTACACTAGATATGCATCGGTATCAAAGGAATGGGTATTATTTATGGGCTAAACTGTAGAAACCAGAATAAGAGGGAGAAACTCATCCTATCGAAGACTACATCTTCTTGTAGCCATCATCTCGCAGCAGTGGGAGAGAGGAGCTTAAATGTTATCATCGTATAGATGTTGTTGGGCCGCAAGTGCATATGTTTGTTGGCAAACACCAATTTCCCTCAAGTGGATAACCTTAACGTTTATTGAACCAGCAAGAGTATTTGGCTATGATCAATGATCAACACCTGCACACACAATTACAATACTTGTCTTGGTCCCCAACGGAACCCGTGAGATTGTCAGTCTCAGTAGCCTTGCTAATTACAAAGGATTAATGGAACATGTATTTAGTAGCCTTGATATTTTTCTGAGGATTTCAGATGGCAGAAGAGTTTTATCTCTCTCTCTCTCGACCTCTGC
Source organism: Triticum aestivum (assembly GCF_018294505.1). Lineage (NCBI taxonomy): Eukaryota > Viridiplantae > Streptophyta > Magnoliopsida > Poales > Poaceae > Triticum > Triticum aestivum. The sequence goes on along the minus strand of NC_057814.1, from coordinate 53,849,136 downwards.
ATCGACGGGTGCACACGGCCGAGAGATTTCTCAAACGGCAAGACAAGCAGAGCAAAACCCAGAAAGAGGGAGAGCAAGCGAGTGGATCATGGAGCTGTGGGTCTCACCATGCCTAGATCCAGCCCTTCTCCTCGTGGCGCCTCTGCACGTGGTCCATGTAGGACATCCCCTGCGCGGCGCATCCGACGGAGCGTCGTACATCTTGGCCGGCTTTGTAAAGGATGGCGTTACTATGGAAGAACATCTAGCAAGGGGCTCTTACTTTCTTTTCTGCTCTCCTCTTCTCTCCCGTGCTTGAGTTATGGGATTGGTTGTTGTTTTATAGGCTGGGAAAGATAGCTGCACTTGCATAAACTTTGTTTTTCTCTGGGTGGTTTTTTGGTTGTGATTGTGAATCCTGACTTTCTTTTTGTACAGAGGATTCCTGGTCTAGTCGAGTGTTCTGATCTGATGGGCTGGAATAAATCCACCACCTATCGATGAGGATCATAATGTCATGGACCCAAGGAACAAGATTACAAGACTAGTTAGCCTCGATCTCCGCTTATACTATACAAACTAATCGTGCCTGCAAAGTTAGCTACGGCCTCAGTGCGTGCATATCTTGTTCTTAGTGCAATTGTCACATCACGTTGCAGAAAAAGTTCCGTATATATACGACTGCAGATTGTATGTTGCCATGCATAGAGGCATCCCTTCTCCTGGCGGCGCCTCAGCGTGTGCTCGTAGTGTAGGACATGCCCTGCGTCGGGGGAGGGTTGCTATACATCTTGCCACCGGCTGGCCGGGTTCCTCTTTCTCTTATCTTCTCTCCGGCTAGGTTTGTATCTCCCTAACTTGTGTATGTAAGTACGGCGACAACATTCTGATGCGTAGATCACAAGTGTACTAATAGGGGCGGGGGAGGTCCAACATTTGTCAATGCCCAATGCCACCAACAAGTGTACATCACATCTGAATGTAGTATCTTCTGACATAAATTAGAGGTATCCTTGTGGAGAAAAAAGGGGACGTCATCATTAGTTTCCTTGTACCGTAACGTTTCTAAAGTGTCACCTACCTACTGTAATTTCTATTGAATTGATTCACTACACTGCCATATTTGACCGGCAAAGCTCCAATTTTCTTTTTCTTTTTGCAAAGACGGAATATCCATCGGCCTCTGCATCGAGTGATGCACACAACCTTTTATTTATTATTTCAAATTTCATCATCCGATCAGAATAAAGTTCAACAGAAAAACAGTCACACATGGCTGCCCCAAGGGCAAAGCTCCAAATTAAGAAACCGGCTTAAAGGTGGGCGTAGAGGATAATAATACTAGCACGTGAACATAATAATATCGACAAATGAGCATATAAGCAGTAAATACATGGTTCATTCGATTTAATATCCAAGCTTGATGTGCGTACAATTGTATCAAATGCATGTGAAGATATGATGTGGTAAAGATATCGTTTGACCATAAAAAGGAAAGAGAGCAAATCAAATAGACTAGAAGAGAAGTACCATTTGTGCTGAAATTGGAGACAAGTGCAGCCTCACAAGCTGATAAATGATTGCAATGAGCTAGCGAAGCACCTTAAGAGAAAAGGCTATTTAAAGCCACCAATATAGTTGCAAGGCTATTCGAAGCACCTTCACATCAGCAATTCCAAACGGCTAAATGTAGTTGCATTCCAAGTCTCTTAGATCTTGTTCCTCTAGTGATGGTGAATGAAGATCATCTATGTATATTCAAGTGTTGGCATAGGCTTGAGAGGCATTAGGGATTATTGCACCACAGTTTAGCAGTGACTATGAGCATTCGTGTCCACATAAGCTGTTGCATAGTATCCGGATGGGTATTCAATGTATTTTTCATTATCCTGGGGCTCTAGAGTCGTGGAATGCTACCTCGTCTTCAGCGCAAGGGAACTTCCTCCTCGAAGCCACAATTTTTTTTTGTAAACATCTTATCCATGAATGTCAGCGTGCAGTTTGCTGAACCATCTACCTAGCTGCCGGGCCTGGTTGTATCCTCTTGATGCTTCATATTGAGTTTATAAAATCCACCCTTTGTAAGAAAAAGCTGCTGGGCCTGGTTGGTATGGCAGGTTAACCTGCTCAAGCTCAACCAAATTCAGCCACACCAGTGTGGAGTCATTGGTAGTTGCACATGTGCATTTCAATATTCAGATAATTTCTGTGAGCACAGCAAAAAAAAGACAAGTTGACGAAAAAGGGTTGCCCCCGCTTTATAAATAAAGCAACCGCACCAACATCTGACCACAAGTACAGTTCAGGGTTCCAACAAAAGAAAAGAGTGCAACAGGGTCCAGATTCAAATAGGTCTGCTGGGGGCACATCACAATACACCCCAACAAAAAAAGAGATAAGTTCAGGGAGGAAAGAAGAAGAAACGACATAGTTGTCCGGTGAGAACCAGAATCTGATGCTTTATTATATAAAGAGAGCTCCTTCTCCGATTTCCATTACTAGAAACGACTTGCCTTTGTTACAAACTACTAAAACTGGATAAGGAAACCTTCCAACGATGCATGATCTTCGTGAGCTGAAAAGGAAAACTACGTATCAACAACACTAAGACCACAAGGATGTAGATGTTCACTACATTGCACACCTGCAATAAGCCAAACGGTAGACTCCACACATAAACCCATACCCCCTATAAATCCCACAAACCGGAACCTCGAGGGAAAACGAAAAACGGCTAGAGCACGATAAGCAAAGGCTACTATTAGTTTTATAAGTTAAAAGTCTTCTACTACCAGAATCGGATGCTAATTAAATTAAGGTGCAACACAAACCATGATTGTCTGGGACAAATAATGTTGTACTCCCTCCGTTCCCAAATATAAGTCTTTTTAGAGATTGCAACAAGTGACTACATACGGAGCAAGATGAGTGAATCTATACTCTAAAATATGTCTACATACATCCGTATGTTGTAGTCTATTTGAAATGTCTAAAAAGACTTATATTTAGGAACGGAGGGAGTATCAATATCTGATAAAGTTTTCACCAAGCTAAGACAGTAGACACACACACACACACACACACACACACACACTTATTATGAAATTCTCGAATGTTTTTGGGGTGGCGGAGGACGCTGGGTCTTTGCGCGACGTTGCTGCATCCGTCCATCCATGGCTGGCATGTCTAGTTTAGTTGCAGCAGCAGCAGAAGCAGTCGAGGCAGCATTCACAGGTCTTGTAGCAGCAGAAGCAGCACAGCGCCGTGAACATGCTGCAACGCAAAATAAATATCCAGTCAGTAATGCAGAAATCATGAAGGGAATAACGAATAGAAGTATAGAACACAAAGGGATTGACATGAACCAGGGTAATCAGTTCAATGATATTCCTAGAGTGGATCGAACTGTGTCCCTCGCCATGCGTATATGCAGCTTTTCTACTCGGGCCGTCTCTGCACATGGTCCGTGCAAGACATCCCATGCCCTGACGGAGTGTTATACATCTTGACTAGCTTTGCAAAGGGTGAGTTACTATGTGGAAGAAGAACTCTCCACGGGGTGGGTTATAAGTAAGCAAGAGGTTTTTTCTCTCCTTTTCTCTCCTATGGCTTTGGGATGTAGCATTGGAACAGAAAGGAGTGGATGGTGCTTTATAGGCTCGGAAGGCTTAGCTGCACTTGTGTCTTTGAGCCTGTACTACTAGAAAATTTTAACATGGTCCTTCTTAGATTCTCTTTCTACATATGTGGTAATAAGGTAAGAGTTAATCAGATCACTAATCAATAAGATCAATGGCTCGGATCTATTTTATACTCTTATCTCTCATGTGAAAAGAGATGGTAAGAGGGACCATGCTAAAACTGCTCGTAGTACAGATATTAGTCTCACACAACCACCAAATTACAAGTGGCAACACTGTTTTTTAAATGGTCCAACACTGTTTTTTAAATGGCGCAACACGGTTTTGTACTCCCTCCGTAAAGAAATATAAGAGCGTTTAGATCAGTACTTCTTCGAGAGTAACTATATAACATAGTTCAATGGGCCACACAGTGGCCATGGTGTTTGTTGTTCGTAATGAGCAATTTGTATTTTGTTGGCGTGGAATGCAACTTTGTGCTAGACAAGACAACCACCGGAAATCATGGAGAGAAAACTTTGCCCAAACTCAAAAGGAACAACTTAGTTACAACATTAGAGAGATATAAACCTCAAATCCAAACATGAATCATGAAAAATTGCACGTTTGGCTTTGTAAAAATGGTGTGTTAAAACATGAGTCTCCCTTATTTCTCTCCCCATGTTGTTTGGTTGTGAATTAGTATCTACCCGACTTTCTTTTTGAACAGGGGATTCCTAGTCTAGCTGAGTGGTCTGTTCTGGTGGGCTAGAACAAGTCCACCACCTATCGACGAGTCATTGTCCCATGACCTCGATGGCTAGGTGAGCATGCTCTGGGTATGACGAGGAACATAGAGTAATTTGCCTCGGTCTCCACTACTAATTAATCAGGCATGCGAAGTTAGCTATGGCTTGACTATTGCCAGTGCTTTTATCAATGCACGTATCACATCACACTTCAGGAAAAACTTTTATGTTAGTATATGATGGCTGCAGATCCATGTGTAGAGGTGGCCCTTCTCCTGGTGGCGCTTCGTAGTAGGACATGTCATATGGTGGCGGAGGGTTGTTATACATCGGCGCCCACCACCGGTGCCTCTCTCCTTTCCTCTCCAGCTAGCTTTAGATCTCCTCTACCTTGTGTAACTAGGGTTATTGCACATATATTGCATTTGGACGCAGATGGGTGACTTTATAGGGTAGCGAAGCAGGGAAGGTCCAAGATTTGTCAATACCCAACTGCCAAGTGTACTTCTATTACCTTTGAAGTACCCAACATTGTGTGGAATTTCTTAGCACCAAAGGATTTTTTTACTGACAAATGTCCAAATTTAGCGCTGGTACATTTGCAGTCCGGTTGGTGATGCCATTATTTAGTGGCTAAAGCAAGTCCTTCATGAATAATTATTTAGTCCGGTTTCTTCGCGTGGCTTTTTCCCTCCACTGAATAGTCAATGTTGACACGTTGTATAATAGAAGGAAAATAGTCCATCAACATTCATGATGATAAGAGGATTGGTTTTATCTAGCCCCCATGATAGTCTTACTTAGTGTCTATTGATCTGCAAGAAGAAACAACAAAGGTTGTGCATCACACCGGTGAACAACAACCACCTGAAATTAGAATAAATGGTGTACCATGACTTAACTAGCAAGTTGGTAATCTATATACAAGCAAATCTATATTAGAGCTTCCACTTTTCTTGTTATTACGACTAGAGAGTTGCCTGCTGATACAAGTTTTTGCACACCAATCATAACTAGAGCCATGTGTGATACTTCCATTGAAGGTTCTTGATAAGGGTTGTCAGCATTACAAGATTTTCATAGATGGCTTTTATCTAGAGGTGCCCAGCAAAGTAACTTGACCACCTTTCATTTTAGCAAAGCCGCCTATGATACAAATGTTGGGGATCGTAGCAGAATTTTAAAATTTTCTACGCATCACCAAGATCCATCTATGGAGTATACTAGCAACGAGGGGAAAGGAGTGCATCTACATACCCTTGTAGATCGCGAGCGGAAGCGTTCCAATGAACGAGGTTGATGGAGTCGTACTCGCCGTGATCCAAATCACCGATGACCGAGTGCCGAACGGACGGCACCTCCGCGTTCAACACACGTACGGAGCAGCGACGTCTCTTCCTTCTTGATCCAGCAAGGGGGAAGGAGAGGTTGATGGAGATCCAGCAGCACGACGGCGTGGTGGTGGATGTAGCGGGATCTCGGCAGGGCTTCGCCAAGCTTCTGCGAGAGGGAGAGGTGTTGTAGGGGAGGAGGGAGGCACCAAAGGCTGTAGTATTGCTGCCCTCCCTCCCCCCCTTTATATAGGCCCCCTGGGAGGGGGGGCGCCGGCCAAGAACCCATCTATGGGGGGGGGGGGGGGCGGCGGCCAAGGGGGGGAAACTTCCCCCCAAGTCAAGTGGGGCGCCCCCCCCCCACCCTAGGGTTTCCAACCCTAGGCGCAGGGGGGAGGCCCATGGGGGGCGCCCCAGCCCACTAAGGGCTGGTTCCCTTCCCACTTCAGCCCATGGGGCCCTCCGGGATAGGTGGCCCCACCCGGTGGACCCCCGGGACCCTTCCAGTGGTCCCGGTACAATACCGATAACCCCCGAAACTTTCCTGGTGGCCGAAACTGGACTTCCTATATATAATTCTTCACCTCCGGACCATTCCGGAACTCCTCGTGACGTCCGGGATCTCATCCGGGACTCCGAAAAACTTTCGGGTTTCCGCATACTCATATCTCTACAACCCTAGCGTCACCGAACCTTAAGTGTGTAGACCCTACGGGTTCGGGAGACATGCAGACATGACCGAGACGCCTCTCCGGTCAATAACCAACAGCGGGATCTGGATACCCATGTTGGCTCCCACATGTTCCACGATGATCTCATCGGATGAACCACGATGTCGAGGATTCAATCAATCCCGTATACAATTCCCTTTGTCAATCGGTATGTTACTTGCCCGAGATTCGATCGTCGGTATCCCAATACCTTGTTCAATCTCGTTACCGGCAAGTCTCTTTACTCGTACCGTAATGCATGATCCCGTGACTAACTCCTTAGTCACATTGAGCTCATTATGATGATGCATCACCGAGTGGGCCCAGAGATACCTCTCCGTCATATGGAGTGACAAATCCCAGTCTCGATCCGTGCCAACTCAACAGACACTTTCGGAGATACCCGTAGTGTACCTTTATAGTCACCCAGTTACGTTGTGACGTTTGGCACACCCAAAGTACTCCTATGGTATCCGGGAGTTGCACGATCTCATGGTCTAAGGAAAAGATACTTGACATTGGAAAAGCTCTAGCAAACGAACTACACGATCTTTGAGCTATGCTTAGGATTGGGTCTTGTCCATCACATCATTCTCCTAATGATGTGATCCCGTTATCAATGACATCCAATGTCCATAGTCAGGAAACCCATGACTATCTATTGATCAACGAGCTAGTCAACTAGAGGCTTACTAGGGACACGTTGTGGTCTATGTATTCACACATGTATTACGATTTCCGGATAACACAATTATAGCATGAACAATAGACAATTATCATGAACAAAGAAATATAATAATAACCATTTATTATTGCCTCTAGGGCATATTTCCAACAACAAACTCACTCCTTCCGGGCTTAGATGAAGATTTATGTATTTGTGATAACAACGTTTCAGTGTGAAATTCATGGAAAATTGTGATCATAATTGTTAGTTCATAGATCGCTTTCGTGGTATCTACCTCATGACAATACATGAATTGATACTAAGAGACATCTGAAACAGTACCTCATGACAATACATGAATTGAGATCCCGAGACATCTGAAACAGTGTGTTTGTGGTCATATGACATGGCTTTACTTTGAGAGATTTCATAGGCTGGAGATCATTTTTAATTATTGCATCAATATGTGCGATCGAACCATACATTTGGGGAAAGCTTGAAGAGCAAATGTAAACAATAAGGTCAAGGAAAGTAGGTTAATGTTTACATTGCCTATTCAGAGTGTAGTGTTTTTTTAATGGATATGATCAATATTCAGTACTCATACTGAGATTGATCGATATCTTGATTATCCATACACTAGTAGAAAACAGGGCTTCGGTCACAACGCAATATTCACATTAGTCCCGGTTGCATTACGAATCGGGACTAATATGAGCATTAGTCCTGGTTCAAGCGGCTAAAGGCATTAGTCCCGGTTCAAATGGGCCCTTTAGTCCCAGTTTGAAACACGAACAGGGACAAAAGGGCATCGCACCCTTTAGTCTCGGTTCATGTCTCAAACCGGGACTAAAGGTCTAATCTTTAGTCCCGGTTTGAGACACGAACCGGGACTATAGGGTGCGATGCCCTTTTGTCCCGGTTCGTGTCTCAAACCCATTTCAGTTTTGAAAAAAACAAAAGAAAATGATAAAAACTTCAAAAAATAAAATCCTTCGAGATGTAGTTATATTACTACATCTACTAGTTAGAATCATACGGCCTGTTTGCAAATTTTTAGAATCCTCAAATTCTAAAAGGAAAAAAAGTTATGCTCAAATTTCAGTTTTTTTAATTTTGGTTAAATCTGGTCAAACTATGGTCAAACTACTTATTCAAGAAGTATTAGTGTTACTACATAATTATTCAAGAATATTAGTGTTACTAAATAATTATTTCATTTTTTTTGAATTTTGGTCAAATCTGGTCAAACTGTGGTCAAACTACTTACTAAAGAAAAATTAGTGTTACTAAAAAATTATTGTTTTTTAGAATAATAGTTTCAAACTCAAACAGTGAAACGTGTGACTTCATGCTCAAGCTAAACTCCTGAGGGTTAATAGGATTGACATCTTACTATTGTGAGGAAAACAACAAGTGCAGACTTGGAAACGAGGGGGAATAGAACCCGGAAGTTAAGCGTACTCAGGCTGGGGTAGTGAGAGGATGGGTGACCGGCCGGGAAGTTAGATGATTTGGAATGATGAGGCGTGATTAGATATTAGAGGTTAAACTGAGCAGTGATGAAGGGTGATTAAGGATTAAACTGTAAAATAATTCAGAAATTAGAAAATCGGAAAAAAAATTCGTAAAATTTCCTTTAGTCCCGGTTGGTAACACCAACCGGGACTAAAGGTGGAGCTCCATACAGCAGCCACGTGGAGGGCCTTTAGTCCCGGTTCGTATAAGAACGGGGACTAAAGGGAGGACCTTTAGTACCGACCCTTCAGTCCCGGTTCCAGAACCGGGACTAAAGGCCCTCTAGAACCGGGACAAATAGCCCTTTTTGTACTAGTGATATATGATTGAATGAATTGTGAGTGATTGAACCATTGCCTGAATGGCCTAAACTCTGATCTAGCGCACAAGCATGGTTTTGCCATCAACATTTAAGAGAAGAATGATCGCTTAGCCCTCCTCTCCATCCATCCAGCCATTGTTGTCAAGAATGGAGTTCATAGTAACCCTGATTTTTTTTTTGAATAAATGGATGTATGTTTCCCTCTTTCAGAGGTAACATTGCGTAGATGAATTTTTTTGCGCGAATCAAACTAATAGGATATAGCAAATCATCTAAGTTGATTCCCCATACATAAATCTGCGTCCCATGGTTGTACAGCAAGTATTGATGGTTGTAGCACAAGTACTGCTTATGTACATACATCAATTTTATTATTTCTAGAAGGGAAAAATGCACATGTAAGTTGAGGAGTGATTTTGTATACATCTTGCACAAGTTGTATTACATCTGAGATATCTGATTTCAGTTATGACTTATCAAGCCTATTGCAAATGTCCCATTAATGTTTTTTTTAACGAAAACAATGATAAATGTGTGCAATTAAAATATGTAGTCTATATTGTAGTAAGGCATCCAAATTCAACCACCCAAACCTAGAGGTTGGTGTGCACAATAATAAGATGGCATCTCCAAATAGCTGTTAGAACAAGATAGATGTATGATGCCAATCATCAATCATATTTCCCCAAATGTAATATCCATGGTCGATTATGCTACAGTCGTATGAAAGGCATGTGAGCATATGACATGTTAAAGATATACTATTACCATGAAGGTAGAAGATAGCATGTAAAACTGCTAGAAGTTAAGTAACTGAAATTCAAGATACATATGCATGCATGGGCCAATAAATATATACATAGAAGTGTGGTACCTTAGCACCTTCGCATCAACAGTTCCAATGGGATGACTATAGCTACTTTCCAAGTCTTTTAGCCATGTCCTATAGTGATGCTGACTGAAGATCATGCATCCATATTTTCAAGAAGTAGCGATCATGTCATATCTAAATGAGTGGTGTAGGCTTGAGAAGCACCGAGGATTATTCTGCTACCGCAATGGAGCGTATGTGAGCAATTTTGTTCATTTGTCCTTTCAAACTCCTTCACGTGAGCCGGATTGGAAGGAGAAGCAATGGTGATTTGTTTGATCTAGCTCCCATGATGGTCCTACTTAAAGTCCATTGGCATGCAAGGAAAAGCGACCAAGAATGCATACGAACCACGACCTGGGATTACAAGACATCATGTGTTACCAATCACCTGCCGTAAATATATACAAGAAACATATATTGAAGTGTCTATTTTTGAGACCACTCCTACTATATGGTCTACCAACACAAGATTTTGCACGCTGAGGAGAGTAGGACCATGTCGGTTACCTAAGTTTTGTGAAAAACTCTTGATATGATCCAGAACTCAGTTGGGAGTACAGGCGTGAAATAGAAGTTAGATTAGCCTCTATATGCATGTTGTCAAGTATTTTTGTGCTCTCTTCAAATCATTCAAAAAAGTATATTCATGCTCTCTGTTAGCGTTTATTCTAAGTTAACACTTGCTTCTTCTCTTGACTTGGCTTGGCAGTCGACAAACGTTGAGCGGCCTAGATCGAGCGAGAACTGCTAATAGTAGATTAGAGTTGAGAGAGAGGAGCGAGTGGGAGGGAAGTGGGAACCATGGGATCCCAATGAATGGAAGGAAATGAAATGACATTTTACTCTTTGAGGGTTGGAAACAATATGAGATTACAGTGACAGGCTGGCAGGACCAGGCCGGATGTGTTGCGGCCCATCAAACACGGGCGATCTTTCGGGCGGAGAGCCCCTATTCATCGACATACCTTCTGAATAGGGAGCAGGTATGCAACTCCACCTCCCCCGCACACGTCCTTGGGTCGGCCCATGTGCATGACGTAACGCCCAGTGTTTTTTTCATTCCGTTTATTTATTTTACTTTTCTCTTTTCTGTTTTTTCCTTGTTTCAATTAATTTGGAATTTGAAAATGTTCCAAAATTTAAAAAGTAGTTATTTTTCTAAAAAAATAGTTTGATAAATCATAAAATATTTGTGAATTTCAAAAAATGTTCAGGAAATCATAAAATTTCGATAACTAAAAATGTTTGTGATTTAAAACTGTTCACATATTAAAAAATATTCATGATTTCGGAAAAAATATTCGTGAAAATAATGTTCACGATCTTTAGAAAATCTTCACTGACTAAAAGTGTATAAACAACCCGTGAACTTGAAATAAATGTTCGCGAATTCAGAGATATTCATGATTTTTTTACAGATATTCACAAAAATTCAAAAAATAATGTATTTTATAATTTGTACCCAAAATTTTAAAATAGTTCATCGATTCTATATTTCAAAAAATATCCGTGAATTTTAAATTAGTTCCTATATTCCAAAAACATCGTCGATTCAAATAAAAATTGTTTGCCAATTAAAAAAATGTTCATGAGAATGTTCGAAATTAAAAAAAACATAGGATTCCTGATTTTTATGACTTAGAAAATATATACAATATCAAATAAGTCAATAATTTAAAATTTCTTCCGGAATTTGAAAGATGTTCACAAAATAAAAAAAGGAAAAAATAAAAGAAAAATAAAAAGGAAAGAAAAAGTGAACATGAAATAAGAAAAAGGAAACGAAAATGAACAAAAGAAAAAAGGAAAAAATAACATAAAAAGTAAAAATAAAAACTGGTTCAGGCGAGGTTCTAGAACCTTCGCAAAACCGATGGGGAAAAACAGAAATGGGCTCGCCCATACACTGGAGGCGCGTGCGGTAGAGGTGTGTGCTAGGTCGTTATACCATCTTCCACACAGCTCCTCGTGATAGGAACAAGCATCGTTGGAACGAGAGGGCGAAGCGGGGATACCTTATTCCACACCGACGATGACACCCTCGTCTACCTACCACCGATGGGCACCTACTTAATGCCCCAAGAGAGCGGAACTACGGCTTCCACCTATAGATCGGGTCCTCCTTGTACACCCTCCCCGACGAAGGAGGAAGAGGTCGGCGATCTACCGACGGAGGAGGATGATGGCAAGGGAGAAACCTGGATGCTATTCCTTCTCTAATCTATCGATGGAGGAGGATGACGGAGGTGGATGTTTAGTTTTGTTTGAATCCGTTGGGGTATGACTACGCAGTTAACCAAATTGATTGAAGAAAATCCAAGTGACTGTCTGCACTGGCTACATCCAGGGTCCTGTGTAGTCCACATCTTGCCCGTTGAAGTGATGACCACACATAGATCTACTACGTAGCCAAGTGGATAATTAGTGGTCTGCTCGATCACTGAAACCAGGCCAAGAATATTTAGTGCCATCAATAAACCTTTTCTGAGAAAATTGCAATGCTACAGAAGGAAATTGTGAGAGGAGTCGGAGATAATTTACAAACGATGTCGTCATCATCCCTCCCTCCCCGGATACAGGAAGTCGTCGTGCTAAGCCCCCATAGGACCAACGCACCAGAACAACAATCACCGCCGATGAAGAATAACGTAGATCGAAAGGATCCAACCTGAAGGCACACAAACATAGACGAACAATAACCAGATCCGAGCAAATCCACCGAGGATAGATCCGCTGGAGACACACCTCCACATGCCCACCAATGATACTAGATGCACCACTAGAATGGGGGCTAGGCGGGGAGAGCTTTATTCCACCTTCAGGGAGCCGTCGTCGTCTCGTCTTCTTGAGAAGGACACAAACCCTAACAGACTCAAAGGAACGACCAACAGACGCCCTCCCGCCTGCCCTTGCCAGGATCCACCTTGGTCCTAGGGCCACTGGAGACAAGGCGGACCTGCGGCGGCGCCGGCGAGAGGCACTCCTAACTTTGTTTTGGAGGAGGAGAAGGCGCGGATGCTGGGTTGTTTTCCTTATCGATGCTAGGAAGAAGAAAGAAAAAAAAGCCGGGGAAGGGAGAGCATGGTCGATGAATTTCAACTTCAAAAAACATATGGAGGAAACGCTCGCGCTCATTATTCTCTTGGTGTGACATCCTCCTAGCATTTGGTCACCACACTATCAACTGCATACATGTATTTTTTAGGATTAAATGAAAAAATTAAATTTTGTACGCACCAAATAGTCTATTTCATTTATGATCCGTTATCATCATTGAGGGTTGTTTGATAAAAATTCCTTTATACCATAAAGTTGTAACTCCACGACAATGAAGTCTTTTTTGTTTCACGACAACGAAGTTGCAATTGCAATCATTCCAAAGTTGCAACTGTATCGACATCAAAGTTACTACATGTCAACTTTGATATCAATGTTGTGGGAACTTCATTATTCACTCGATTGCAACTTCAAAGTTGATTTTTTTAACCCAAACATACACTTTACGGGATTTAGTATTGAAACTCTCGTCATGATAAAATCAACCATGACAGCCTGATCGTATAACTGGATATGCAATTTAAAAGTTAATTAACAAAAATTCAAAAATAACCACATGACACGTGTAGTAAGTAATTCAAACTAGTGAACCAACCTATGATTAAGAGGACAGTGTTATTCCCTGCCCATGAGAGTTCAAGTTACAGACCTGACATTGGTGCTCCCGGACTCTGATTACCGATTATGAAAGCGAGGACTCTTTCTCTCTCTTCCCATTAACGGAAAACTATATTAAGATCATCTCCTCTTTCAGCAAGCCTTTTGGTGATGTGCGTTTAGTTGGACGAGACGATCCCGTCGACTACGAAGACGTATGTGGCGACGTTGTGTCTCTCAGAGGTGCTGATAGGGTAAGGTGTACGTGTGAGCATTCATAGAGATGAGTGTATGTGCGCATGTATGAGCGCATGTACTGTAGTAAAACTAATCCAAACTACAAAAAAAATCAAGAGAGAATTCCTTATTTAACACTGTCTTAATTTGTTGCCTTATTTGACACTGAAAAACTTTTTCTTCCATATTTGACACCAAGTCTAAATTTTATGCCTTTTATGACAGTTTCGTCCATTTTTAGCCTGAGCGGTGTTAAGTGACATCTAAAAAGACATATTTACCCCTAATGTGATATGTGACCAAAAGTTTACGTGTATGTGTGTATCCCACTGACTCGTTTTGTGTTGGCGTTGGTCCTGACCTCACGGCGTTGTAGCATGGTGCTTTCCGACGTACATGCATAGTACTTCCCGCGCTTTGGAACATGCATAGTGCTTTAGTCCCGAGACTAAAGGCCCTCTGGAACCGGGACTAAAGGCCCGCTTCTACTACTGTGAGTGGCACAACAGCAGCACAGGTTACATATGAAATGTGTGCAGGTTGGATTGTGACGGGTTGTATGTGATTAATTGTGGCATGGGTTGGATTGGTATGTTAACTAGTCCGTACATGGAATGAATGGAGTACAGAGTGCTCTTAGACCATCCCCAGTATGGCTAAGGGAAGCAACACCGATCGGTGGTCTGAAGCATGCACGTAGCACAAAGCGGCTAGCTACTTCGTTGCTACCTGATAGATAATTGCCCGGAGGGAGTGAAATATGATGATTTGTCGGTTGCCGTCACCCTAAGCTTCCTTTCCCCTCACCTGGCTCGAGCACATCCGGCATGTAATTAGCCGGAGACAGGCCTACAAAATGGAAATCCAGGATAAAGCACATGCATTGTCACCTTTGCAACCGTCAATTTATTCGCCGAACTGTTACAATCTGGATACCCTACGAAATACGGAGTATTTTATAAGGTTCCCATGCAGGCCCGAACCAAACAACTTGCTCCCAAACTTTATTAGGCAGAAATTAATGAGTGCTCCAATGTAGCCAGACATGCATATGAAGGTCACCAACGAAACAACCCCAACTTGTTTTCACCAAGTGGTCCCACGCAGATACTCCCTCCATTCCAAGATAAGTGTCTTAACTAATTCCCTCCGTTCGAAAAAGCTTGTCCCTCAAATGGATATATCTAACATCAAGTTAGTGTTAGATACAATCCGTTGATCGACAAGTTCGGGACAAGTTTTTCGGACAGAGGGAGTATAACTTTGTACTAAAGTTAGCACAAAGTTGAGAAACTTATTTAGAGACGGAGGGACTGTTAGAATAAATCCGAGGCATACCGTCGATCATCCGAGGACCAACCAATCACACGAGCACGACACCAAGATTTGTTAACGAGGTTCAGCGACATGGCTATATCCCCGGGGCCTGACTATGGGCGTTCCTCCCCATCATACCGCTACTACCGCACCCGGTCGCCCTGAACGCCGGCTCATGCCGCCGGCTTCCCCTGCGTTCCTGTGCTATTATGTTGGCATAGGTTACATCGTGTGTCTACCCCCGCTATATATGAGAGGCCTAGGATACAAGTGTCCTATTAGGACACGACTCCATATCCTATCTAAACACAATACAACTCAGAGTCTAACTATAACCTACCTTGTAGACATATTCGACACAACTCTAACAAACTCCACCTTGGCGAATATTCTTCACCACCTTGGATTCGTTCATGCGTCAAACTTCCATGTACATCGGACTTGAGCTTATCCCATAAGTACCGCTGCTACTCCAAATACTCCATGTGAATCCACCTGCAACTTGTAGTCCCTTCTTTTCCACAGTCAACACTCGAGCAAAATAAGTTCCTTGTTACTGTAGTTTGTGCTCCTAACTTCCAGAGTATCCGTCCAACGCCATCACACACTGATCACTGACCTGCGTGAAAGTGAACAACTCACATATTGGGTGTCACACATAAGAGTTACATGGACTCAACATCACCGCTCTTCCTTGACTGCCTGTCTGAAACATGATAGAATTTCACCATTGCTTGTAGTCATCCTGAGTCAAATTCGCAGTTGTCTCACCACATGTATGACCACTACAGCCCTGGCACGTCTCCATGCCCCGTGCGTACCGCACACCTCGCCGCTATTACCGCGTCGAGCCTCCACTGTCCCGGTCGAGTCTCAAGGATCGTGAACCCACACCACTCAACCCCCACTGCAGAGTAACATCGGTCATCACCGACCGATGACGAGTTTCATTCTTCCATCGGACCACTGGGCTCCATTCCGAATTACGTGTCACTTGCTTTTTTCCCCTTCTGAATAGGCTTTGATTCCCTGGATCCTTACACCGTAGCCCCTCAATCCAGCTCCACCTTCAACATGACTCCATGGTAGATGATCAGTCCACCCTCACGCCCCGTCGACTTCAAGCTCTCATGTGCACCGTCTTGAATCAACCCTGCGCCATAGTCTTGTCGAAGCGTCACAAACCCTCTTGCCCACGCCGTGCGTTTCCACGCCCAGAAGTCGGTCACCATCAGCATCACGCTCCCATGTCGTCGTTGCCAATTCCACCATCGTCTTCTGTACCAACCGACTCACTTCGATCCGTCAGACTATCTAGTCCGGCCCAGCCAAACTTGCCCGGCTACATGACATGCTCGAGACTCCCAAATCATCTTCCGCGAATTTCTATCTATCACATGATAATTCCATCTTAGCTAGCATGACTTCCCACAATGACTTCAAGCATCCTTATTGCACCCAAAAAAAATCCACCCTTGTCTGCCATAACCCAAAGCTTCCAGTCCCGTCGAACTTCTCCACCTCAAACCTAATACCCATTGGCGCCATGGTTCTTTGTACGGCTGACTCTGTGAAAAAATAACTGAGATCCCATGCAATGGCTAAGTACACAACCGTGTACATGCAGCAAATCCAAGCCAAACAAGAAACCTTTTGGCCTCTTCACGTGGTGTGCTCCACTTACACAACTTCCGATGCTGTCTTTGCCTTGCAGCAATCTCTGCTAATTCCTGACGGATGCACATCACGATGGGTAGCTTTCTTCCGCCAAATAGAGTGACACTGAACAAAACTGTCCCTTATCTGAAACTTCAACACAAAATGACCCTAATCTAAAAATGTTTCTTGAAATGGCCCTCTTTTGCAGGACGCCCGGGCTAGGGCGCCATGCTAGAGAGCATGATGCCCCGTCTAGAGCGCCATGGTAGCGACATTTAGCATGGCGCCTCGGCCTAGGGCGCCATGCTAAATAACATAATGCCCTAGCCCGGGGCGTCATGCTATCTAGCATGACGCCCTAGCCCCGGGCGTCATGCAAAAGGGGTCATTTCGTGAAATATTTTTAGAATGAGGTCATTTTATGTTGAAGTTTTAGATAAGGGCCATTTTTTGTTCATTTTCACCCAAATCGATCTGATCTGCCTCTCTCCGTGTCGTACACGAGGACTCGGTCCTTCCTTTTTTTCAAAACAAATCTCGTTGATTCCGGCGGCAGCACGCCTCTACCATATGCCTGAACTCCACACATGCTTCCAGGCCCACATGGCCACTAACACGTTGTGACTCGTGGGCCGCCCCCTGTAGCTCTATCGATCGTTCTCGCCAATCCTCGCGTACTCGCCGAGATCTCCGAACGATCCGACAACTGCAAACGCCACACGGTCTGATCTACAGCTCCATCGGACCGATCAACCCACATAACACGTACGACGTGCCGCTCGCCAATGCTTCCGATTACTGTCTTGCAAGCACGACGTCGTCCTTCATGAATCTTCAACTCGAGCAACCTTGATCCACCGCCGCAACAACTTCGCTACCATGTCTCCAATCACACATGTTGCATCTCGTCAGATCCGTTGACAGCTTCCACGTGTTCTCCTCTAGATCAACAAACATCGACCTCTTCGAACCTTCCTCATGATACCGTCGATCATCCAAGGACCAAGCAATCACAGGAGCACGACACTGAGATTTGTTAACGAGGTTCACCGACATGGCTACATCCCCGGGGCCTGACTATGGGCGCTCCTCCCCATGATACCGCTACAATACCGCATCCGGTCACCCTGGACGCCGGCACATGCCGTCGGCTTCCCCTACGTTCCTGTGCTATTATGTTGGCATAGTGTTACATCGTGTGTCTACCCCCGCTATATATGAGAGGCCTAGAATACAAGTGTCCTATTAGAACACGACTCCATATCCTATCTAAACACAATACAACTCAGAGTCCAACTGTAACCTACCTTGTACACAATATTCGACACAACTCAAACAGGGAGTATTAATTACCGAAGATAAAGGGCCATTAGATCTCCTAGAAAATGCTCGGCAGCCCCATAACTACAAACCATTCATGGCAGTGCCCTCTTGCTTCGTGCTAGTTCTAGGCGATTCTTAGAATGCTCGAAGATCCCCTTCCCCCCGCCTCCCATGTCACTCCCCCGGCGGGCGGCCCGGGAGAGCCCATCTCACCGTCGGCCAAGGGCCTCTCCTTCCGGTCGGTAGCTCCTTGGCCTGAAGATGTCAGCCATGGATGTGGCTTGCTCCCGATGCGGGGGCTGCCGTGGGCGGGTTTGCCGTGGGCGGGTTGGAAGGGCCGACATTGGTGGGCGCTTGTCCCTTGGGTTGGCAAGCTCGATGGCTTTGCTGTGGCGGCCAGGGACAAAGCTAGAAAAAAAGTTTGATGGGTCATGTTTATGACAGTGGGGTTATCTTCCTTAAATGAATAGTGATTAGTATTAAATTAGTGAAGGATTTTCTAATTTCATTGGGGTCACTTGACCCCAATGCACGCACGGCAGCTCCACCCCTAGTGGCGGCCATGGATGCAGTTTGCTCCCACCTTGGAGGGCCATGGCTTGGGTGTTGGTCGCCTTCGTCAGTGTTCTTCTGGTTCATGCTCAGGTTCTCCATCATGTCTCTACTAGGCGGTGCATATGTGATTACGTTGGTGTCACACATGTGTTGTGGCATCGTCTCGGCTTGCGCGACCTTTCGATTGCACCCCGTGGCATAAGTGGTGTCCCGATATTGTGTAGTCTCGGATGCGCGACGCCTTTCGATTGCGTCGCTGGTGCAGTGTCCTGGCTTGATCTCGGCTGGCCAATGGCGTTTGATTATGCTAGCGATGCTCTTGTTGTGTTGTTTGGGCTTTTCTTCTTTGTTTCTTCCCTGTTATGTTTTTTCAAAGAGAATATATTTATATCACGAAGATACCAATTACACCCAGCTTCTGGACCTATTACATGTCACAAATACATCCAAGATGCACACTGCCAAACGACAAAAAAAAGAAGAAAAACAAAGGTCCCGCCACAGTGATCGACTCCTCTCAGTAGCGGCACACAAACCACCACCAAATACAACTCCCGGAAAACATAAAAGGTCTCCAAAAGCAACACCTTCAAGAAGGAAACAGAGCACACGCGCTGTCGTTGCCCGGTCCAAGATCTTAGGTTTGGAACCTGGAGTTCGATCTCTCAAAATAAAATCTTCAGCAAGGCAATTGCCAGGCACAACCAATGATGGCCAGACCTTAGGTTTTCAACTGGAAAGTCCCGGCTCGGCACTTGAGGGGCACCACCAAAAGTGAATTCCTCCGGTGCTGCCGCCCCCACTTGACACTGCTGCTCTTGAGAGTTATCAAAACCTGGCTGACTCCACCGCCTCAAAGGCCCGTCCATCTAACTGATCTTTCGATCTCAGCCATCATGACCTTCTCCACAGCTGCCTACACCATAGAAATCGAGAGGCCGACATGTCCCATGGTGTCAACAAACAACAGAGCTTCGCGTCACGCCCGCACGGAACCACGTAAGCTGAAATGGACGTGCACGACCGAATTCTATCTGATCCAGATATCTTGAGCAAGATCTCGGACAACAGTTCCGGAACACGTTGATGGCCAGAACAAGGAGGACTGATCATACAGGATGTTGCAGGAGCTAGAGCACAGCCACCACCAGATCAACGTGTTCGACGAGATGCGCTCGCAGAGCCCAGCCACCACCAGACCAGGATCGCGCAGCCGCATGCAAGCGACAAGGCTGCCACACCATGCAAAGCTCCTGGATCTAGAAGTCAAGCAACAGTTGATCCAGCACAAAGCCTCGAGAGAATCCACAACAACACCTTATCACAGCTGATGTCCGTCGAGCATCATACGCCCGAATGCCGATGCATGTGCTCACCACAATCCCACCCCGGGGCTGAGCCCACCGGAGGAAGGCCATCAGACCAGCAACCGCAAGCTACCGAGCCCAGGGCACTCCCGCCATCACGCACTGACGGACAGCACGCTGTCGCCGTGCCCTCCATTAGGCCGTTCCTGCCAAAACTCCTCAAGGTTGCTGGATCTCATCTAGACTCCCAAAGAGATGCCAACATGCACCTGACGACAACGAAAGCCAGCAAGACTCCTATCAACCGACGTCCTCGTCGCTTCCCACGCAGCCGAAGTGGAGCACCGCGCGCAGCCGCGCTGACGAGAGCGCCGTCGCGACCATCTTCGAGGCCGCCGCCTCGAGTACCCAGCACCGCCGCCGGAGCGACGCACGGGTGCCCCTCCCCCTTTGGGGCAGGGGCCCGCCACGACCGCAGCCAACGACGGCGGCAGCGGTGGCAGGGCAAGCTCGAATCACGCCCTCCTCTGGCGGCTAGCGTTTGACGCCCCGGTGCCGCCGGGGAGCGGCACGGGAGCAAAGGGGTATTTTCTTTCCTCCCTGTGTATGTATGTTGTTAGTGTGTGTCGTTTTTCTTTGATATCTTCTAATGTGTCCCCCTGTATTTTTGGATCACTTGAATCTATCTTGGGATAGGCTGCAAAGCCTTTACAATGCCTCTATGATGGCCTTCCACGGTGTCCCCGATTTGGAGAGATAAGTACCTAATAATCAGTTTTGCATTCTATATACAATGAAAGGAGACAATAGCAGTCTAACATAAGTAGGATGTGCATTCTACCATAAAAGTTTTTTGTGTGCCAAACATTGTTTTGGGTTCGAGCGGCCGCGCAGGGGTCGTTACTAGTGGCGACACCCAACGGCGGTGGCTAGTGGTGTGGTGGATGGGTTTTAACTATCCATTCAAGCAGGAGTAGGGGTCATCAGTGATAGCAGCGGCGGGAAGGGGTGGCTGCGAGGGCGGGAGAGGGGCGGGGGTGAAATTTTTACTCGTTCGCGCTGTGGTCGAGTATATTTAGTCCGGTTTGCGAATTATGCTAGATGCAGTTAGCCACCTATTTTGCTCCTCTAACCGATTATAGGGGGTCAGCTAGAGTTGATCTTACAACCCTCAAGCCCTAGAAAAATTACTCATTTCACACTAGAAAGCTTGCAATTTAACTTCTCTTACTTTATCTATATAAACAGGTTATTGAAACCAGCTATAAAAATTAATATAAGTAATTTGTGCTAACAATATTACGCAATTTTTAGCAATGTGTTCATATCAAGAATATCTTTCTTTTTCTGAAAAAGAAATCCATTAAAAAGTTCATCTCCAATCTTGTGTGTTTGCAGCCCTGATGTTCTTTCTCTAGTAACATGACGTCCCCATATATGTTGTAACAAACCATATAAGCACATCTAATGAATGATAAAAAAAGACACAAAACTGTTAACGGCGGCAGGAGATCAGAAAAGTTATTAACTTTCAAATACCTTTACTTTGGCCGTTCAAACTTTAACACACTCCAGGGAATGCATTCCGTTTCACCTAACATTTTATACTTTTCAATCATATGAACGCCCATGAATGAATAATTTGATGCACGTTGTCTGAATAAAAGTCATTCTGCGTCACTGATTACCCTAGCTAGGAAGGTCTTCAACATGTCAATCACCAACCCTCGGAATGGGAAAGTCCAGGGGCGTGTGTTTGACTGCTGTTCATTCAAACCCTGAAAGTAGCAACTGCTGATCTGAAAAGGGCCATCAATAATTGCATTGGATGCTCAACTCTTCTGTGTTATTTTCGATATTGAACTGTTGAGAAAGTTGAATTAATTCATGCCGGCGTCTACGTACGGCACATGGCACACAAGTCTTATCTCTGGTCATCATCGTACCAGAGATAGCGACAGGTGAGGTGGACACCCCTCTTGCTTAGTTGAGTACTCCGTTTATATTAAGAGCCATAGTCAACTTGAGTAGCTGATCATTACAAAAACAAGTAGCCAAGTGGATCCAGGAATCAGTATCATGTTGGTAATATTCAGGAATATTCAAAGTTAGCCTTTCTTGAGCTCTAGCAACGGTTGCAACAGGATAATCCTCTCAGGCCTATACTATTCCTTGCATGCATGATTCTTCAAGGGGACACCACTAGGCTACCACCAGATGGTTGGATGATTTATTTTTTTTGCGAAATAATCCGTGTTACTCAAAATTTAGGGATTACAGTCATGAGTATAAAGTGGGAGAAGTTTGTTAACAAAAAGTCTAGACGTTCTTCGGACCTGAGCCAGGCCAAACAACACTACGTTGTGTTCTGCCAAAATTAGCCATAAAGTGACTCGCGCTATTTTGGCCACGATGAATATGGGTAACACAAGAATTAGCCATGGATGGCTTTATTTCATGTGGAGGTACAAAACCATAGTCAAATCCTTGCCAGTTTTTCTCATTTCTAATGGCAGTGGCAGTTGGACGAGTTATGGAATACCCACCAACAATCATATCAACGATCTGGTAGATCCCAAGATGTCAACATCAAGATATGCATGGACATGAACTGGTCGTGTTCCTTTATTATTCAGTAGCCTTATACAAAGTTTCAAAGTGGATGGAAATAACTACTACGTAGAAAAATGATATAACCATGTACATAAAAAATAGCTGAAGCACCAAACTAATTAGGCAGAGCATCAACACTAGTAATCAATGTCTATTTTGCTCAAAAGGCCGGAACATGCTGATATCTCTGCTGTTCACCTCCTGACGCGGCCTCGCGTTCTTCTCCATGTCCTGCATGTAGGGTTGAAGAAAAATCAATCCAAACAATTTCTAGTCCATGGGTGGAGATCGACCAAATTAAAGGCGGCTTTCACGTCACCGTGGAATTTCTAGAGGTCCACGGTTAAGGTCTACAATCCGATTGGTGTGAGAAACAAGTCCTCACACCCCCCCCCCCCTCCCGCGAGCGCGTCACGGGAGGTTCCCCTCCGTCGCCGGCGCAAGGCTCCCCTCTCGCTCACTCCTCCTCCTCGCCGATGCCGGAGGGCGTCCGCCGGGCGAAGCCCGTGCGGCGCTGGCAGCGGCGGGGCTCTTTCCTTCCTCTCCTGGTCGGGATCTCGGCGACGCGGGCCGCCGCTTGTGGGGGAGCTGGGTCCGGCGGGGCCTCCGGCGGTGGAGACGTGCGGATCTGGCAGCTTTGGTGCTGGGAGGCGGCGGTGCGGCCCCGCGGCAGCGGTGCCGGGGGTTTGGTCTGGCGCGGCCGATCTGCCCCCCTGGGGGCTGCGGGCGTTGCGGGTGGCGGCGACCACTGCTGGAGAGGGCGTCTCCCCTTGTCGACGGGGTTTGGCGCCGGCACTCGGTGCACCGTCTTGGCTGTGCTGGGCGCCGAGTCGGCGGCGGGCTTGGATTCGATCTGAAGTTGGCGGCTTCACCACGCTTTTCCTCCTCTGCTGGCCGGTCTGCGGGCTTCCTCCGGATGTCCTGCTCGGCTGGTTGGCGGAGCAATGGCGATGCGAGCTCTGGGTCGGGGGAAACCCTTGACCGGCGGTGCTGGTCACGATGTTGGCGATGCTGGCGGCGCCGTTCTCCCTCTGGTGGGCGACATCGAGACCCTCTCCTCGCCTCCACCCCATTGTCCCGGGCGAAAGCCTAAAATCTGTTGATTGGGCGGCGACGGCGCATCGGCGTCGTTTTCTTCTTGAAGACGCTGCCTTGGGAGTCCAGGATGGTGAGGGGATTGGCGCGGTGGTGGTTTGCCTGTTTCTGTCGTGTTCCTGCTTGGCAATGGCGGTGGGCTTCTTGGTCTTGACCGGTGACGTGCGTGATGTATGGGTTCATGTGAGAGGTGAGGTGGTCAGGGTTCGTCCTCTCCCCGGCAACTTGTTGGCCAGTCCATCCGTGCTCAGGGGTGAGCTGTTCTGCCTCCTGACGGGACGGCGTCCTTCGATCCAGGAAGAGAGGGCAGGGGTGCCCTCTTCGGAGGCAGCGGCGGAAGGTAGGACAACAGGGTTGGCCCTTGGAGTTGATGGAGCGTGGCCTCCCTCCGGTGGCGAATTGCTCCCTTGTCACGGTTGCGTCGATGGCATGATCGGAGGCCGTTGCTTGTTGTTCCGTAGTGTTTGTATCCTTGTCGATTTTGTTTTCTCTTCTTTTCGTTCTTTGTTGTGGTGATGGCTGTAATGTGTGGTTGGTGCTTTATATATAAAGCGGGGCAAAAGCCTTTTTCGGTAAGGTCTACAATCCGACACGAGTCTAAAGACTGTAAAGTGCTGAAAGACAAGAGTTGAATGCACGAGAACAGCAAGACTTCTCTTTCATGAAAAAGATTAGAGAAACAGAAGGGATAAAAAACTTACGTCGTGAACGGCCTCCCTGAGAAGCTCCAGCTGGTGCCTCGACACAGTGCGCACCTGCAAATTAAGCCAGATGGAGAAAACGAAAAGTTTCAGTAACATAAAATATATATCGCCCCTGAATTCCATCATTATTCACCAACCATGCAATGCATGGCGTATAATAGGACATCTAGCTGGTGTGCGTTCCACTGATCTAAATTCCAATCAATCAAAAGTGAGGGAAAGATGAAACAGGTGGGAAGATTCTTTGTGAATAGCAAATCAAAGGATCTGTAGATAGATCGAACTGGCAGCTCCATGCCAACTGCTAAGTTCCAGAAACGAA
Organism: Triticum aestivum; assembly: GCF_018294505.1. Taxonomy (NCBI): domain Eukaryota; kingdom Viridiplantae; phylum Streptophyta; class Magnoliopsida; order Poales; family Poaceae; genus Triticum; species Triticum aestivum. The sequence continues at coordinate 53,824,580 of NC_057814.1, read as the reverse complement.
TTCTTTTATTCGACAGTTGCAAGTTGTGTGTCATGTGATGGACAGGAAATGAAATATTTTACTGATAGTAGTTAGTTGGTAGTTGTGTTTGATGCAAGGTGATGTGTGACGGTGAATGAATGAAACGGGACGTACCCTCTTGACGATGGTCCAGATGACCCCTTCCGAGCAGGGCGGGGTGGTGAGGGAGCCCACGTAGCTATAGTACACGCTGGCCTTGCCTCTGGCGCCCCTTGGGTCCATCATCCCCATCTTCTCCTCCCTGTCCTTCCGATCCGCTATCATTTCCAGGTATGGCTCCAGCTGCGTTCGTAGTACTCCCTCCGTTCCAAATTACTCGTCGTGGTTTTAGTTCAAATTTGAAGTAAAACCATGACGAGTAATTTGGAATGGAGGGAGTACAAGATTAGAATTAGTCCCATGTTGCCATGTTGGTGTTAATTAAGCTTAGTTATAATTAAGTTATGTCCCATGTTGCCGTGTTGGCTTTAGTTAATCAAGCTTAATTGATCCTGGTTGGTTAACTAAAGAAAAGAAGCAAGAAAGAAAAGAGAGGCACCTTGTGCAGGAAGGCGTCGTGGGCGCCGATCTCATAGAAGACACCGATGACGGCGGCCTTGCCCTGGGCGCTCTCGTGGAACATGTGGAGCTCCATGTCGTACCGACGGCCGTTGACGCTGTGCTCGGTGGGGGAGTGCCACTGGAGCTGCCGGAGGAAGTAGGGCGTGCCACCAATGGACACGCTCCCGGCATCGCTCTCGAACTTGAGCATGATGTCGTGGCCGCGGTTGACAATGGTGGCGTTGGCGGGGACATAGGAGTGGTTGAGGTAGCCAAGGCCACGCACGAGTGAGACGCGCGGGCTGGCGAGGTCGATGGGCGACTGCATATTCCCCTTGCCGCATGCCGACCACTCTTCCTTGATGTCGCCCCAGTGCGCCGGCCCATTCTCCGCGTCCAGTGAGTAGCTGAACTCCTCCTCTTCATCGGTCTCCTGCTGCGCTCTGGCCGCCCGGATGGCCGAGAGGAAGACGGATGCAGAGAAGAGGAGAAGCACGGCGAGGCCAAGATCCCGTGATTGACGCATGTTGTCCCTCTCCTGGCCGTGCTGGGTTGGGTGTCGGCTCCTCTGCTCGTGGAGCTGGTGAGTTGTTGTGTGTGTGTTGGACCGGAGACAGAGCTGGTGGGGCATATATAGTGGAGAAGAAGAGAGAAGGACACGGGTCTGGCCGCGTTAGTTAGGTTGGAACGTTCAAACCTTTGTCAAATTGCTACGGCTTAGGCTACAGTACTGACGCACACAACACAACGAAAGTAAACTTCGCCGGCGTTGTCTCGTCCCATTCCGTTGCACGAGAAGGGATCATGTATGATCCGGCCGGACCGTGTGGGATAGGGACGCCCGCTCTCAAAAAGTCGGGGTTTGGTGGGAAGCGGCACGGCCGGTCATTTTCTCCCTTCGTTTCAATGTAAACAAAACAAAACTGAACGGACGATTCGCCAAATTGGAACGCTATTTTGTTGGATCCACGCCGTTTTTCATCATGGATCGCTTAACATCTTTGAGAACCGATCGTCCTACGGACAGTGAGTGTTTTTTGTTCAGACCAATGCTGCCATGCATGTTAACAGGTTCAGGAAGCACAGGCAAAATTCTGGAAACGTTTCAAACCCCTCGTTATCCACGAGGTTTCTCGTTCAGACGTGCCCACGCGTCAAATAGGATCCAGCAATTTCTTGGAAACACAAGCTTTCATTTTCGGAGAGCAATTAGTTGCTCCACTGTAGCTGCCGCCTGCAGAAGAAGATTTCTAGGGGTAAACTGGCTTTAATATGGCATGGTTGCTGAGTGAGGCATTTCGGCTCTCGGCCTCCATGGAGGCCTTTTTTTTTTAAAATTCAAAATTCATAGTTTTCAGTTTCAAAAAAATCTGAAAAAATGTGTGCATGTAAATAAGAATGTTATGCGCATGTGTGTAAAATTTCAGGATCAAATACCTTAAAATGCGATCTGTATAAAAAAGACAAATTCATGGCCTAGGAGGATGAATAGTATCCTGTGTTAAAAAGTCTCGGATTTGCCTATTTTGCCCAGCCCTCGTTTCAATGTATTTCGTATTGAAAATTACACACTTGTGCATTATGCCTCCACGTATATCCATATTTTTTAGACAATTTTTAAAATTAAAAATATAAATTTTGATGAATTCTAAAATTTTAAAAAACCGGGCTCATTGGACTTCGGCCTCCAAAAGGGATTTTTGGTGGTTGGTGAGCGAGGAGCAATGCTACATTTACGTAAGTCTTATTACAGGATTTACGGACTAAGCAATTTAGGCAGCTGTGATTGAAGATTGGGGGAGGAAGGGGCCCACCCGCCTGAAAATCAGGGGGGGGGGGTGTGTGCGAGAGAGAGAGTTTGTTAGGACAATTCTGTAAAACGTTCGTGGATGTAGGATTTTCGGGTGATCGAGTGTACTGATGTGAATGCACCAATTGGGGTGCATGCATGCATGCTTCCCAATTGTTGCGTGGCCCTTTTTTACTTTTGAAATGCTTCCCAATTGTTGCGTGGCCCTTTTTAACTCATGAAGAGTGACTCACGTCAATATCACAACACAACTCTACGACACAAATTTAAACATAAAGCTTTATATTACAAGCCAGGGCAATGATGACTCATAATACATCAGTCATCAAAGCAAATAATATTTGAGTACAAATATAGTTAGACAAGTTTTGTCTTAAGAAGACTGAGCAAAACAACGACACTAGATCGAAAGGCGAGGCCTCCTGCCTTGGACCTCCGGACTACTCCTGGTCATCAGTCTTCACATAGTAACCACCATCGGGGTAACCTGCATCCGCAGTGCTACTAGCTGTTGCAGCAACCGGGTCAAATGAAAAAGGGAGCAAAACAACTGTGAGTACTCATCCGAAGTACTCACAAGACTTACATCAGATCTACACTAGATATGCATTGGTACCAAACGAATGGGGTAGTATCTATGGACTAAACTGCAGAAATGCCAGAATAAGGGGGAGAAACTCATCCTATCGAACACTACATCTTGCAACCATCATCTCGCAGCAGTGGAAGAGAGGACCTTAAATGGTATCATTGTATATCAACATATAGCAATAATCCAGCCCAGAGATCCTCTCCTCGTCTCCTCGAGAGAAAGCGAGCACCGGGGGCATCTGTCTCTTATCTAGGTGTGTTTTAATAAGTATCCGGTTTTAGTTGTAAGAGGTTGGCATACAACTCCAAGTCGTCCTGTTACTGTGGATGTCGGTGTCAAAACCGACGGATCTCGGGTAGGGTGTCCCGAACTGTGCGTCTAAGGATGATGGTAACGGGAGACATGGGACACAATATTTACCCAGGTTCGGGCCCTCTCTATGGAGGTAATACCCTACTTCCTGCTTGATTGATCTTGATGAATATGAGTATTACAAGAGTTGATCTACCACGAGATCGTAATGGTTAAACCTTAAAATTCTAGCATGTACTATGATTATGATTATTCATCCTCTACGGACTAAGCCCTCTGATTTATATAGACACCGGAGGGGACTAGGGTTGTACAAAGTCGGTTACAGAGAAAGGAATCTTCATATTTGGAAGCCTAGCTTGCCTTCCACGCCAGGGAGAGTCCCATCCGGACACAGGAGAAACTCTTCGGTCTTCGTATCTTCACGGCCCATCAGTCCGGCCTATGTCTAACAGGTTGGACGCCCGAGGACCCCTTAGTCCAGGATTCCCTCAGTAGCCCCTGAACCAGGCTTCAATGACGAGGTGTCCGGCGCGCATATTGTCTTCGGCATTGCAAGGCGGGTTCCCTCTCTGAATACTCCAACACAGTCTTCGGACGCAACGAACTTGTCCGGCTCTGCAAAAAAAATTCCACACACAACCGCAGAGAATATAATATTCCATGAGTCCAATCCGCTGACAACTTTTGGTAATGCGACACCACGTCATCACCCGGTCATTATTTCGAACCGTTTTTCGGCCCGCCGCTTCGAGATGCGGTCTCATTGGCACGTCTTGTCAAAGCAGAGATCGTGTCCCCTTATTGCGGGATTCTCATCAATACGGGCGTGGGTAATCCAACCGTGTCGTTCGCACAACCCTTCTGAACAGGCGAGTTTTAAGGCGAGTGGGGAGGCGCTTGACATTCACTGCCTTTATAAGGAGATAAGGACTCCCTTCTTTCACCCTCGCCTTCTCTCTATCTCTGTCTTCCCATTCTCGAACTCCAGCGCCCAAGTCCTCATCTTTTCCGCCTCAAGAAAGCACTCGAGCATGTCCGGATCTGGAGTGCAAGGCAAGTGGATGGCCTCCTCCGTCAAGGAGAAGGACATCACCAAGCTTCGGGAGACCGGGTACCTGGCGAAAGAAATCGCCCACCGACTTCCGGCAAAAGGGAAAATCGTCCCCACCCCGAAGCCCAACGAGAGGGTGGTGTTCATCCCGCATTTCGTCCGTGGGTTGGGGTTTCCTCTCCACCCTTTCGTCCGCGGACTCATGTTCTATTACGGGCTAGATTTCCCTGATCTAGCCCCAATCTCCTTCCTCAACATCTCGGCATTCATTGTCATGTGCGAGGCCTTCCTCCGCATTCCACCCCACTTCGGACTGTGGCTTAAGATCTTGAACGTGAAGCCGAAGGTGAGTGACGGCCAACACGCGGAGTGCGGAGGTGCTATGGTGAGCAAAATGCCCAATGTTACATGGCCCAAAGTTACTTTTCTGGAGACCTTCAAAGAGTGGCAGAAACTGTGGTTCTATATCACAGAGCCCCGCGACGCCACCTGGGCCGCAGCTCCCAAATTCAAGTCCGGGGCTCCAATGCGGCTCACCTCCTGGTTAGAGAAGGGCCTGAATTGGTCTTCATCGGACGAGCTGATAGCGCTGCAGACGCGCATCCAGAGCATGGTGGACAAGGACATTAAGCTCATTAATGTGATCCAGGTGATGCTAGTTCGCCGGATCCTTCCATGCCAGAGCCGAACTTGCCATTTATGGGAGTTCAATCCGGCCAAGCACCAGACCTTGCAACAACTCTTCGGAACCAAGCACGAGGATATCTGGAAGTTGCTCTTCAAGGGCAACGAGACGCCGCCGGAGATAACTGAGGACCGCGGGCACGCCCTGGCCCGTTCCGCCAATGCGGTAAGTATTTCATGTTTCGAGGGGCACACTTTGCTTGCTTAGCCGAGGAAGATATCTGAACCTCACTTTTATTTTTTCAGGTATGGACGGGGAAAGCGGAGCGGATTAAGTGTCCGGCTCCGCTGCCCGAGGAACCAGCCATCCCACATCTTACGAAGATGCTGGTCCCGGCACCTTACCAAGCGCCGGAGAAGAAGGCCAAGAAGAAGGCCAAGGGAGCCAGAGGTGGCCTCCGCCGCAGGGGAGCTTCAGATGTGTCATCCAATGAAAACAAAACTCACTCCTCTGCTGCCGAAGACGACGAGGAGGAGAAGGAAGAAAGCAACTCTCCCCCTGAGGGGGGAAGGAAGAAGAGGGCGGCCTCCACTAGTCTGGAGGCAGGAGCGTCCAAAAGAGGGAAGGGTTCCCTCGCGGATAACCCCACGTGGGATGTTGACAGCAGCCCGGAGCCGCGTCCTCGAAACAAGCCCCGGCCGCATCGTAAGTGCTAAAAACCCTAGTGCGCCCATATGTCCGGCCTCTCTGCTTCAAAGTTTTAATATGTTGAATTATGCAATTGCAGTCCGGCCTGTGACAGCTCCCCGCGGTCCTCATCGGGGGATTCGCTGGATTCAAAGGCGATGGCCAGCGAGTCGCCACCGACGGTGCACTCTCCCAAGGCCAAGGGAGACGCTGAGGTGTTGTCCCAAAGGACCTTCCCCGGCCAGGGAGAGGTTCAGGAGGCCGTCAGGGTGGCGCTAGAGGACGGCTCCTCGGCCGCCGGACACATGGGGGAGAAAATCCCCATGGAGACTGGCGATGGGGGCCATATCCAATTCGGCCCCCAGCCGGATACCATCCCGGAGACCTACACGGCTCCGGAGTCAAGCAAGCAGCCTCCTCCGAAGGGAGGAGGTGTGCCTATACCGCCGGTGACCTCTGTCCATCCAGAGGCACCGGATAATCTGCTGGAAGCGCTTCCATTGTGGAGGAACACCGTATCCTTATGGGTACGGTGGTTGGGAGGGTTCAGTCCGTCAAGAACGGACTGAACGAAGCGTGCACCAGCCTGCTAACAGGCTTTGAGGTAAGCGATGCAAAAGAGAGAGCCATAGTATAGACAGTAGCCCCTGAGACACTGTCCGGTGTTCGGAAAGAAAAGCCGGACAGAGGATCAAAATAATTTTCGCAGGAAATTAACTAAATATGTCTTATGTGGATAAGCAGGTGTCGTTGCTGGCCGCAACCTCTCATGCTGCTGAGGTCTCCGGACTAAAGCAGAGTCTGGAGCGGGCCGTAGAAGAGCTCGGCCAGTCAAGGAAACAACTAGAGGAGAAGCAAGGTATGTTATGACTTGCTGTATGTTCAGAAAGAATAAATGATGTTTGATGACCATAGTGCTATGATATTTGTAGGAGCGGCTACTGAGGTTGAAACCCTCAAGAAAGCGCTGGCCGAGGCCGAGGAGAGGGCGGCGAGGGAACAAGCTACCCGGAAAAAGCATGAGGCAAGGGTTGGGGAGGTCTAGCTGGAGCTCCAGGACGCCTTGAAGAAGTACGAGTCCTTGGAGCGCCAGCATGAGGACCAAGAGTCTGAACTCGCAAAGGCCAGCCAAAGCGCACGAGAGGCCCGGGCCGAAGCCCAAGGCGCCCTCCAGGAGATCCAGGAGGCCAAGAAGATCGCGGCGGGTAAGGCTTTTATTATGCAAAGCAAGTATGTGAGGAAGAGGTATCTCTTACTGACCTGGATTTGGAGTTCTCCAGGGGCGTTTGCGGATCTGCCGCGCAGCGTTTCTGACGCTGCAGAATTCTTTTGAGCCGAAGAGGGGAGCTCAACGGAGAAGCTGTTCTGGTCGCAATACATTGCGCCAAAACATTCGGTGCCCTTTAGCGATCAGCTAAAACAGCTGGTCGAGCTGCATAGGGTGGCCGAACTGGCCATGAAGGACTTAATAATCCGGCTGTGGCCTGCCGAAGCCATACCCAGCTGCTACTTTGGTCTCGTGAAGCGGCTAGTCAATTTCTTCCCTCGGCTTGATGCCATCAAGCGGTCGGTCTGTATTGAAGGTGCGCGGATGGCCTTTGCCTGTGTCAAGATGCAGTGGGCGAAGATGAATGCCGTCACGGTCGCAACCGAGGGACTGCCCGCGGGCAAGGTGCACCGCAAGCCGGAGCGATATTTTAGCGATGTCCTTGAGGGATCCCGCATTGTGGCGGAGCAATGTGCGATGGGATGTAATCTTTGAATGAATATATTCATATTGTCTCGCCCTGTATTATGAAACAAGTTCGGCTATGTAATATAATGCCTGTTTAATATTTTACCTCCTGTGCGGTCGTGTTTATGAAATTTTGAGAGTTGGCCAGTCGTCGGCTTCAGCCCCCACGTAGGTAGTACGGGGGTGTTCGGGATGTAATCTAAACACTCTTGATCCAATTGTTTGGTCCTTGAAGGAGGTGTTTAGCGCAACGAACCAGGCAATCGGACTATGTGGCTTTATCACCCGCACTTAGCCATAGGAGTTTGACAATGAAAATTTAGGCGCAGCCCCTAGTATCCGAACTAGGGTACTGTAAACACCTGATCGGGTAAAAGCCGATTCATGGCATAATGCGGAAAAAATCGCTAAAAAATTGAAACCTCCGAAGAGCTGACCGGCTCTTGCCGCATCATGACAGTCAGTTTTCGGCTTTCTCTACTGAGGTGCTCATCCGGATAAACCAGGACACGATCGCAGTAGTTCTCCCTTTACTACCCTAGCCGATATAGCAGAACGTAAGGTAGTAAGCACATGAGCCGGGCAACCCAACTATTCACCAAAGACATGATTCAGAGCCAATGCATATAATGCTAAATTCGGGGTGCCGAACTGTACTATAAAGAGTGTTCGGACCTTGTTGCCGTATTATGGGTCGCAATATAGCCCCTGGCAGATTAAAGCGTACCAAACTGTACGGGTGCAACTTGAGAAGATTATCAAGAAAGGGAAAAAGAAGGTAGTAAGCTAATGCCGCAGAAGTTTGGTTGCCAACTGTTTCCATTATAGTTTGATTAATACGTCAAAGCGTATTTGTACAAGTGGTGCGATAAGCAACCGAGCTATTTAACATGCCACGCCAAGGGAGAGCTGCGTGCGGGTCCTGAAAACAGTAGGGTGATTGTTAAAGAGACCACCTAGAGGTTCCCTTGTACGCCAGTGCTTCTTGCCATCGTGGTGTGCCCATCCTGTTGAGAGGACCGATGATCAGGTCGTCCGAAGAAGCCTGTAGAAAAGAAACCTGAAAAGGATAAAAAAAGAAAAATTGAAAGTATGTGTGTCCGGGGGCGGTCGAGCCGTAGTGTCGATCACAAGCTAGTTATCCCTCCGTCTATGCCCATGGTATTTTGAGTGCGTAGTTATATTCGCATGGTACAAATGCCGCCACTTTGTTGGGACTGGAACGGTGGCCAAATTGCTAATCAAGCTCTTGACGAGCTGCGCTGTCCTGCTACAGAGTAGTCCGGACTTGTTTGACAGTGTCCGGGAGTTGGGCCGACGAATTAAGGTTCTGCTTGAGAAGGCCGCTCTGTACTTCTGCTGCTAACGCAGTGGTGTGCTCCTCGGTACGGAGGGACCGTTCCGTGTTTCCATTGACTGTTATGACGCCGCGTGGTCCGGGCATCTTGAGCTTGAGATAAGCGTAGTGTGGCACCACGTTGAATCGAGCAAATGCGGTTCATCCCAACAGTGCGTGATAGCCACTACGAAAGGGGACGATATCAAAGATCAACTCTTCGCTTCGGAAGTTGTCCGGAGATCCGAGCGGGCCTCTACACCTGGTATGGCTCCTTTAAAGGTAGTCTTTGTGGGCTTAATTCTTGAGGGATTAATGCCCATTTTGCGCGCTGCAACCTGATAGAGTAGGTTCAGGCTGCTCCCACCGTCCATGAGGACTCGCGTGAGGTGGAATCCATCAATGATTGGGTTGAGGACCAGTGCGGCTGAACCGCCATAACGGATACTGGTCGGATGGTCCCTATGATCAAAAGTGATCGGACAGGAAGACCATGGGTTGAATTTTGGGGCGATTGGCTCCATCGCATAGATGTCCCTGAGTGCGCGCTTGGTTTCCCTCTTGGGGATATGGGTAACGTATATCATGTTCACCATTTTAACTTAGGGAGGGAACTTCTTCTGTCCTCCTGTGTTCGGTGGCCGGGGCTCATCATCATCGTCCTCGCTTTGCGATCCCTTATCCTTGTTTTCGGCATTTAACTTGCCGGCCTGTTTGAAAACCCAACAGTCTTTGTGGGTATGATTGGCTGGTTTATCAGGAGTGCCATGGATTTGGCATGGACGATCGAGTATGCAGTCCAGGCTGGATGGGCCCGAGTTGTTCCTATTGTATGGCTTCTTCCACTGACCGGACTTGGAGCCACTGAATCCGGCGTTGACCACCGTGTCATCGGTGTTGTTGCCATTGTTTCGACGCTTATGTCTGTTGCGTCGGGGCTTGCCGATGTTGTCCTTGGCTTCAGAGATGCCTGGTTCGCTTGCATTATTATTGCAACGGGCTAGCCAACTATCTTCTCCCGCACAGAAGCGGGTCATAAGTTCCGTAAGGGCTGCCATGGACTTGGGCTTTTCCTGCCCGAGATTTCGGGCGAGCCATTCGTCGCGGATGCTATGCTTAAAGGCCGCTAGGGCTTCGGCATCCGGACAGTCGATGATCTGGTGCTTTTTAGTTAAGAACCTAGTCCAGAATTTCCTGGCTGACTCTCCGGGTTGTTGGACTATATGACTTAAGTCATCTGCATCCGGAGGTCGGACATATGTTCCTTGAAAGTTGTCGAGGAAGGCTTCTTCCAAGTCTTCCCAGCTGCCAATGGAGTTTTCGGGCAGACTGTTCAACCAGTACCGAGCTGGTCCTTTGAGTTTTAGTGGGAGGTATTTGATGGCGTGGAGATCATCGCCGCGGGCCATATGAATATGGAGAAGAAAATCCTCGATCCGTGCCGCGGTGTCTATTGTCCCATCATACGATTCAATGTTTACGGGTTTGAACCCTTCTGGGAATTTGTGATCCATCACCTCGTCAGTGAAGCAAAGGGGGTGTGCGGCGCCTCTGTATCGGGCCACGTCGGGACGTAGCTCGGATGGAGTCCGCCTGCGATTTTCGGCCGGGGCATGAGTGTGATTGTAGCGTCCGGCTAGATAGCCATTGTCGCGTGTCAGGGCACGTCCCCGTGATCCATAGATCAATCTGTTCTGACCTGCTCTACTGTCCAAGCCCTGCCGCAGGTCGTAGGAATGTCCCCGAGCAGTTTTATCTCTGCCTTTGTCCCGACCACGTGGTGATCGGTTAGCCGCATTGTGCGATGATGGTACGGGCTCCAACGCCTCATCATCGAACTGAGGTAGTAATTATGCTTCGGGTAACTTTTGGCTGGGCGCTTGAGGCCGTATTCTTCGGCTGCCAGGACATCAGTCCATCTATTGTTTAGCAGATCTTGGTCAGCTTGAAGCTGCTGCTGCTTCTTTTTCAGGCTCCTTGCAGTGGCTATTAGCTGGCGCTTAAAGCGCTCCTGTTCGAGAGGTTCCTCAGGCACGATAAAATCCTCGTTGCCGAGGCTCACCTTCTCCTTGGAGAGCGGGAGATAATTACTGTCATCCGAGTCTTCGTGTATGGCCTGTTCATCAGGGCTAACTTGCCCATCTTCCCAATCGTCCTGTTCGGCAGTTTGTTCGTCGGGATCTTCTCTGTCTTCGGCACCGTCCGGAGTGTTATCGTCTACTGTGTCGTTGTTGTTGTCTTTGCTGCGGCGTGATTTAGAGCGGCGCCGCTGACGCCGGCGCTTTGGTTGTATCTTAGGAGGCTCATCCTCAACTGGATTTTCCTTGTCATCGCCGCTACTATCTTTTGGTGCATCCACCATCTATACGTCATATGAGGAGGTGGCCGTCCATCGTCCGGTGAACGGCGGGTTTTGGGCCTGCTCTTCTCCGGAATCGTCGTCCATACCGCCGATGTCTTCGGAGCCGTAATCGAGCATGTCGGTTAGGTCCTCGACAGTGGCTATGAAGTGGGCGGTGGGTGGGAAACGAAATTCTCCGTTATCAGCCTCCAGTTCGAACCGGATATAATTCGGCTGTGAGTCCCCCGCTAAGGATAGATTTTAATGAGTTTAGCACGTCGCCTAGGGGAGAGTGCCGGAAGATGTCCGCGGAGCTGAATTCGACGATCGATGTCTGATCAAGCTCGACGTATGCGGACGCACATGGTTCGGAACCTGTGGCCAGAGACGAGTCCATGGTTCCGGTGACACACATGTCACTTGAAGTTAGGTCTGTGTGCGGCTCCAACGCCGCTGAGTCCGTGGCTTCCGTGGCGGGGTTGAGCTTCCCGTCCTCGGATGGCGTGATCTGCTCCGGATCTAAGGCCAGAGCAGTTACAGGTGCTAACTCCTGGGTATGGTCTGATGACAGATTTACGTCATGTTCATCGTGGTGGTAGGGAGCGGCTGCCGTGGTCTCGAATCCATCGAAGATCAAGTCTCCTCGGATATCCGCGACGTAGTTCAAGCTTCCAAATCTAACCTGATGGCAAGGGGCGTAGCTTTCGATCTGCTCCAGATGGCCAAGCGAGTTGGCCCGCAGTGCGAAGCCGCCGAATAAAAAGATCTGTCTGAGGAAGAAGATTTACCCTTGGACAGCATCATTGTAGATGATTGAAGGAGCCATCAAACCTTTTGACGACGGCACAGTGGAACTCTCAATGAAAGCACCAATGTTGGTGTCAAAACCGACGGATCTCGGGTAGGGGGTCCCGAACTGTGCATCTAAGGTTGATGGTAACAGGAGACAGGGGACACAATGTTTACCCAGGTTCGGGCCCTCTCTATGGACGTAATACCCTACTTCTTGCTTGATTGATCTTGATGAATATGAGTATTACAAGAGTTGATCTACCACGAGATCGTAATGGCTAGAACCTTAGAAGTCTAGCCTGTATGGCTATGATTATGATTATTCATCCTCTACGGACTAAGCCCTCTGGTTTATATAGACACCGGAGGGGACTAGGGTTATACAAAGTTGGTTACAGAGAAAGGAATCTTCATATTTGGATGCCTAGCTTGCCTTCCACGCCAAGGAGAGTCACATCCGGACACGGGAGAAAGTCTTCGGTCTTCGTATCTTCACGACCCATCAGTCCGGCCCATGTCTAACAGGTCGGACGCCCGAGGACCCCTTAGTCCAGGACTCCCTCAGTGGACACGGCTATTCGAATAGATTACCACCCTACCGGGATACACCACATTACCCGATACGCTCGATTACCGCTGTCCGGACACACTTTTTTTTGGTAATGCCCGACCTTGGATAATCGGCATGCTGTAGTCCTACATAGGATCTCCAGCGAGGTCAACGCACCAGTCTAAACCCTAAGCGTGAACGAGTCATGGGCCAATCGCCCTAAGCGCTCCTGCATGTTGCGTGGACGGCCGAGACCAAGCCCACCTCTTAATACTCAGCCAGGCCTGCCGCTCACCTAGCTGCATGATGCTCACCTGTGACGTCTATATAGCTTTACGGAGAAATTGTACGATGTCGTGGGCCCCATAAACCATAATCCCGTGCAGCAGTTAATGCGTATATGCCAATGATAGTCTCAGATCAAATACACCGAACTTGTTAAGCATGTTATTAAGAAGTAACCGCGGACACCGACCAGGATCCAGGCCCACTTTTCTCCTGTGTCAAGTTATGGTACTGACGCATTGAACACAAGGAAAGTAAACTTCGCCGGCGTCTTCCCATTTCGTTGCACGAAAGGATCATGTATGGTCCGGCCGGATCATGTAGGGTCCCATTCCATTCCAAAATTCGGGGTTTGGGAAGCGGCACGGGCGGTTATTTTCTCCGTTCTTCTGTAAAGAAAGCTGGACGGATGATTTGCCAAATTGGAACGCTGTTCTGTTTGGTAGCACAAACAAATTTAGTGGAAACGTCTCAAACCCCTTCCTGTTACCCACGCGGCAAACTAGTTGCTCACTGTAGCTGCGGCCGGCAGAGAAGAAGATTTCTAGTGAGCAAAAAAGGCTTTGATATGGCATGCTGATGTACGCATATGGAAATGTTGTGAATGCCAACATGCACCATTTGGGGCGCATGCATGCATGCTTCGCAGTGGTTGCCTGACTCTTTCTAAATGCAGTCATCCTCCTCATGCAAATTAAGTAGGTTCTAAGCATTTATACGTTGTAACTAGGACCGGAAACCCCGGGGTGGGTGCACACCATTTTATCTGTTAGAGTTGTGCCGAATATAGTGTACAATGTAGGCTACAGTTGGACTTGTAGTTGTATTGTGTTTAGATAGGGTAGGATGTCGTGTCCAAGTAGGACACTTCTATCCTAGGCCTTTCATATATAGCGGGGCTAGACACACGATGTAACCTATGCCAAGATAGCAGCATCGGAACGCAGGGGAAGCCGGCGGCATGTGCCGGTGTCCGGGCGACCGGGTGCGGTATTGTGACAGTGTCACGTGGAGGAGCGCCCGTAGTCAAGCCCTGGGATGTAGCCATATTGGTGAACCACGTAAAAAAAATCTCGGTGTCGTGCTCGTGTGATTGCTTGGTCCTCGGATGATCGGTGGTGTGCCTCGGATTTATTCTAACAAGTGGTATCAGAGCTAGGTTGTTCGGAGGTTGTTGTGTTGATCAAGAGGTGGCCGAACCGTGTGTTGATTTCGTTCGTTGTGGACGGCGTTCGTATGGCACAAGAGTTCTCGGCGAGATCGGGTAGCAGCATCATATGGCGCAAGCACCTGGCGGATCGACTGATGCAACGCCTGGAAGCGGCTGGTCTGGTGCGCGTTGGCGCAGCGTTCGTGAGGTCCAGTTAAGCATCGGCCTGGCCGGAGCCCGTGGCCCATGTGTGGCTGTTTGGTCAAGCCTAGCTGACCTGGTGGAGGCGTGGACGGGGGCGTACGGACTACTGAGGCTGGCGGGGCTGCATTACTGTATGGTGCGCATAGCTATGAATCTATACGAGAAGACTGCTGCTGGATATGCAAGGCAAGGTGAGATTTGTTCGAGACAAAAAAAAGGAAGGACCGAGTCCTCATGTGACACAGAAAGGCAGGAGACAGATCAATTTGGCGATGGAAAAAATTCATCACGTTGGAATCCATCGGATTTAGCAGGAGACATTGACAAAGCAACAACCAGCATTGGAGGTTGAGCTAGAGCTACTACACGTGAAGATAAAAAGTTTTTTGGTTGCAATTGCCAGTAGTACACGCATGTTCTGTCGTGTACTTGTGCATCACAGGGAGATTGCTCACGTATTTTTCACAAAGTCAGCCGTACAAAGAACCATGGCGTTAATGGGTGTCAGGTTTGAGGTGGAGAAGTTCGTGGAACTGAAAACCTTGGGTTATGGCAGACATGGGTGAAACATTGTTGGCACAACAAGGATGCTGGAAGGCGTTGTGGGAAGTCATGTCAGCTAAGATGAAATTATCATGTGATGAATGGAAATTCATGGAAGATGATTTGGGAGCCTTGAAGCGTGTCGTTGCAGTCGAACAAGTTCGGCTGGGTTGGACTGGACAGTCTGACGGATCGACGTGAGTCGGTTGGTACAGAAGACGGTGGTGGGATCGGCGATGACGACATAGGTGCATGATGCTGATGGTGGTCGACTTCTCGGCGTGGAAACACATGGCGCAGGCCTGAGGGTTTGTGTGGCTTCAACAAGACAATGGCGCGGGGTTGATTCAAGATGGTGCACACGAGAGCTTGGAGTCGACGAGGCGCGGGGTGGCAAGTACAACCACCATGGAGTCATGTTGAAGGTGGAGCTGGATTGAGGGGCTACGATGTAAGGATCCAAGGAATCAAAGCCTATTCAGCAAGGGGGAAAAGCGAGTGACATGCAGTTCGGACTGGAGCCCAGTGGTCTGATGGAAGCGGGAAACTCGTCATCGGTCGGTGATGATCGGTGGTACTCTGCCGTGGGGGTTGAGTGGTGTGGTTTCACGACCCTTGAGACAAAACCGGGACAGCGGAGGCTCGACGCGGTAATAGCGGCGAGGGGTGCGTGTCGGTGGAAACGACACGTATGGGATCACAAGAATCCCTACTAAGGTTGCCGGGGCGCGGGGGCGTGAGAAGAGCAGGATTAACAGTCACACAAGGATCATTTACCCAGGTTCGGGCCGCGAGGATGCGTAAAACCCTAGTCCTGCTTTGGTGGATGTAAATTGAGTGTTCTTGAGCTTTCGCACTAGCTATGGTGGCTGTGTAGTTCAAAAGAGCCGAATCCCCCTCCAGTACGCCATGGGCCTCTTTTTATAGTCGAAAGGGGCGGCCACACTGGCACACAGGAGGTGGAAAGGTATACAGTGATGCGAGCTTATCGCACATGTTACAGGACAAGACGCATTTAATGCGTAGCTTAGGTGTCCCTTAGCTTTATCGGGGACGGGAGCGAGGCCCGTCCCGTCCGTTGCCGCCTCGCCTTGCTTCGACACGCGCCCAGGCCAGCGGTGCAGGCGGCGCCATGTAGGCAGGCAGGCAGCTGAGGTGGCGTGGTGGTAGGGTCTTCACGAAGATCTGCATGCCACCACGCAGGTGCTTGCTGAGTTGGAGTAGGGGCCGCCCGTCGCCACGTAAGTGCCTGCCCAGCTAGTTGAGCTAGCAGCTGCTTGGGGACGGCGGTGGAGTCTTGGTCGACGCGGGCCTGGCTGTGGCCCCGCTGACGCCCTCGGTGATAACCCACAAGTATAGGGGATCGCAACAGTTTTCGAGGGTAGAGTATTCAACCCAAATTTATTGATTCGACACAAGGGGAGCCAAAGAATATTCTCAAGTATTAGCAGTTGAGTTGTCAATTCAACCACACCTGGATAACTTAGTATCTTCAGCGAAGTATTTAGTAGCAAAGTAGTATGATAGTAGTGGTAACAGTAACAAAGGTAACAGTAGCAAAAGAAAAGTAAATAAGCGGAAAACAATATATGGAAAGCTCGTAGGCATTGGATCGGTGATGTTGAATTGTGCCGGATGCGGTTCATCATGTAACAGTCATAACCTAGGGTGACACAGAGCTAGCTCCAATTCATCAATGTAATGTAGGCATGTATTCCGAATATAGTCATACGTGCTTATGGAAAAGAACTTACATGACATCTTTTGTCCTACCCTCCCGTGGCAGCGGGGTCCTAATGGAAACTAAGGGATATTAAGGCCTCCTTTTAATAGAGTACCGAAACAAAGCATTAACACATAGTGAATACATGAACTCCTCAAACTACGGTAATCACCGGGAGTGGTCCCGATTATTGTCACTTCGGGGTTGCCGGGTCATAACACATAGTAGGTGACTATAGACTTGCAAGATAGGATCAAGAACTCAAATATATTCATGAAAACATAATAGGTTCAGATCTGAAATCATGGCACTCGGGCTCTAGTGACAAGCATTAAGCATAGCAAAGTCATAGCAACATCAAGCTCAGAACATAGTGGATACTAGGGATCAAACCCTAACAAAACTAACTCGATTACATGATAGATCTCATACAACCCATCATCGTCCAGCAAGCCTATGATGGAATTACTCACTCACGGCGGTGAGCATCATGAAATTGGTGATGGAGGATGGTTGATGATGACGACGGCGACGGATTCCCCTCTCCGAAGCCCCGAACGGACTCCAGATCTGCCCTCCCGAGAGGTTTTAGGGCTTGGCGGCGGCTCCGTATCGTGAAACGCGATGAATCCTTCTCTCTGATTTTTTCTCCCCGAAAGTGAATATATGGAGTTGGAGTTGAGGTCGGTGGAGCGTCAGGGGGCCCACGAGGTAGGGGGGCGCGCCCTAGGGGGGCAGGCGCGCCCCCCACCCTCGTGGATAGGGTGTGGGCCCTCTGATGTGGACTTTTCTTCCAGTATTTTTCTTATTTTCCAAATAGATGTTCCGTGGAGTTTCAGGTCATTCCGAGAACTTTTGTTTCTGCACAAAAATAACACCATGGAAAGTCTGCTGAAAACAGCGTCAGTCCGGGTTAGTTCCATTCAAATCATGCAAGTTAGAGTCCAAAACAAGGGCAAAAGTGTTTGGGAATGTAGATACGATGGAGACGTATCAACTCCCCCAAGCGTAAACCTTTGCTTGTCCGCAAGCAATTCAGTTGATAAACTGAAAGTGATAAAGAAAAACTTTTACAAACTCTGTTTGCTCGTGTTGTTGTAAATATGTAAAGCCAGCATTCAAGTTTTAAGCAAAGATTATGACTAACCACATTTGCAATAACTCTTAGGTCTCATGTTTACTCATATCAATGGCATAATCAACTAGCGAGCAATAATAATAAATCTCGGATGACAACACTTTCTCAAAACAATCATAATATGATATAACAGGATGGTATCTCGCTAGCCCTTTCTGAGACCGCAAAACATAAATGCAGAGCACCTTTAAAGATCAAGGACTGACTAGACATTGTAATTCATGGTAAAAGAGATCTAGTCATAGTCATACCCAATATAAATTAATAGTAATGGATGCAAATGACAGCTGCGCTCTCCAGCTAGTGCTTTTTAATAAGAGGGTGATGACTCACCATAAAAGTAAATAGATAGGTCCTTGGCAGAGGGAAGCAGGGATTTGTAGAGGTGCCAGAGCTCGGTTTTGAAATAGAGATAAATAATATTTTGAGCGGAATACTTTCATTGTCAACATAACAACCAAGAGATGGCAATATCTTCCATGCTACACACATTATAGGCGGTTCCCAAACAGAATGGTAAAGTTTATACTCCCCCTCCACCAACAAGCATCAATCCATGGATTGCTCGAAACAACGAGTGACTCCAACTAGCAACAGTCCCAGGGGAGTTTTGTTTGCAATTATTTTGATTTAGTTTGCATAAAGCATGGGACTGGGCATCCCGGTGACTAGCCATTTTCTCGTGAATGAGGAGCGGAGTCCACTCCTCTTGAGAATAACCCGCCTAGCATGGAAGATACGGACAACCCTAGTTGATACATGAGCCATTCGAGCATACAAAACATAATGTTTATTTGAAGGTTTAGAGTTTGGCACATACAAATTTACTTGAAACGGCAGGTAGATACCGCATATAGGAAGGTATAGTGGACTCATATGGAATAACTTTGGGGTTTAAGGGATTGGATGCACAAGCAGTATTCCCGCTTAGTACAAGTGAAGGCTAGCAAAAGACTGGGAAGCGACCAACTAGAGAGCGACAACAGTCGTGAACATGCATTAAAATTAATAAACATTGAGTGCAAGCATGAGTAGGATATAATCCACCATGAACATAAATATCGTGAAGGCTATGTTGATTTGTTTCAACTACATGTGTGAACATGTGCGAAGTCGAGTCACTTGAATCATTCAAAGGAGGATACCACCCCATCATACCACATCACAACCATTTTAATAGCATGTTGGCACGCAAGGTAAACCATTATAAACTCCTAGATAATCAAGCATGGCACAAGAACCTATGATCTCTAATTGTCATTGCAAACATGTTTATTCATAATAGGCTGAATCAGGAACGATGAACTCATCATATTTACAAAAACAAGAGAGGTCGAGTTCATACCAGCTTCTCTCATCTCAGTCAGTCCATCATATATCGTCATAATTGCCTTTCACTTGCACGACCGAACGATGTGAAAATAATAAGAGTGCACGTGCATTGGACTAAGATGGAATCTGCGAGCATTCAATAAACAGGAGAAGGCAAGGCAATATGGGCTCTTGGTTAAATCAACAATAATGCATATAAGAGCCACTTCAATAATTTAATTATGGTCTTCTCCTATCGACCCCTAAAGAAAAGAAAATAAATAAAACTATTTACAAAGGAAAGCTCCCAACAAGCAAAAGAAGAACAGGAAATCTTTTTGGGTTTTCTTTTCAATTATTACTACTACAGCAAGAAAAGTAAACTAGCTAAAAGCTACACTAATTTTTTTGGTTTTTCTTAAGGTTTATCAAACACACAAGAAGAAAGCAAGAAAAAGAAAATAAACTAGCATGGATATTACAGTGAAAAAGTATGAGCACCAACATCTAGCAATGAGTGTGTGAACATAAATGTAATGTTGGTGAGAGATACGTACTCCCCCAAGCTTAGGCTTTTGGCCTAAGTTGGTTCATTGCCATGGATGGCTTGGCAGATATCCATAGTTGTAGCTGGGGTCGTACTGAGCTGCGGTAGTTATTGCCTCCTTAGCCGCAGCGTGGCGGCGATCTGCCTCCGCCCTCCTCTCATACTCATCTGCGTCCTCTCTAGTAATAACATATCTTCCTTTTGCCTGATAATCAAAAAGGCAGGAGCAGGGAGAGTAATACGGACAGCACGACATTTGTCAAAGATTAAGCGATACCGGAGAGGTGATTCATTCCTCTCGATAAACTGGTGGTGAACCATAGCATTATAGTCTAAATAAGTAGGAGGCAACTCAATATCATCCTCACGAATGTCCACACCAAGAAAATCAGCTAAGCGGGTTGCATAAATTCCTCCAAAGAAATCTCCATTAAATCTATTATGATGCAACCTACGTGCAACAATGGCTCCCAAGTTATAAGTTTTGTCTCCTAACACAACACTCCTAAGAATACTGAGATCAGGGACACACATGTGACATGCTTCATCTTTACCATTTATGCACCTACCTATGAAGAGAGCAAAATAATGTATAGCAGGAAAATGAATGCTCCCTATGGTAGCTTGTGCTATATCTCTAGATTCCCCCACAGTTATACTAGCAAGAAAATTTCTAAATTCAGATTTGCGAGGTTCACTAGCACTACCACATTGTGGAAGTTTGCAAGCAGTGGTAAAATCCTCTAAGTCCATAGTATAAGATTTTTCATAGAGATCAAACAGGACAGTTGGAAAATTACGTGAAGATGAAAATTCAAACCTCCTCACAAATGAACTAGTGAGATAGTGGTATTGGCGGCACTTCTCTGCCTCGAAGCTCACAAGATCAGCATTACACAAATATGCGCTAAATTCTTCCTTGATTCCCGCTCGATCCATAAAGTTTTCTGAAGGCCATTCACAAGGCCGCACTGGAGCGTCCCTTGGTGGCTCCTCGTCAGCATCACGCATTGCAAGCCTGGGTCCTTGCTTCCTTGAAGAACCACCTTGGAACATTTTCCTAAGCATGTTTCTTCCTCTGAAAATTTTCTGAAATTTTTAGTAACTTCAAAATCAAAGTGAACCAAGCTCAACAAAATTGATAGCAACTACTCCTACAAGTGCCTAGAGCCCATATCAAGCATTAGAACTACTTGGAACCATATAAATTTGACATGCAAGCTCAAGAACATGGTCACCTAGGCAGCACAAATTTGCAATGAATAAAGCACTAGAGCAAAAACTAATTGGACCAATGGAGGAGTCACATACCAAGGAACAATCTCCCCAAGCAGTTTTGTGAGAGGTTCTTTGAGCAAGGAGATCGAAAATCGCAGCAAAATGAGCTAGAACTCGTGCTTGAGCTGGATAGTGATTTTTTGGGAGGAAGAAGAAGTGTGTGGGTGCAGGAATAAGTGGAGGGGAGCCACCATGGGCCCACGAGGCAGGGGGCGCGCCCTGGGGGTAGGGCGCGCCCTCCACCCTCGTGGCCAGGTGCTTGCCCCTCCTGCTGTGTTCTCAGTGCCAAATATTCTCAAATATTCTAGAAAAATCATATTCCATTTTCAGGGCATTTGGAGAACTTTTATTTTCGAGGTATTTTTGTATTGCATGAATAATTCAGAAAACAGACAGGGAAATACTATTTTTAATTTATTTCAACTAAATAACAGAAAGTAGAGAGAGGGCACAGAAGGTTGTGCTTTCTAGTTTCATGCATCTCATGCTCATCAAAAGGAATCCACTAACAAGGTTGATCAGGTCTTGTTAACAAACTCACTCCGACTAACATGGAACCGGAGAAATTTCGAATAAGACTATGTTACCTCAACGGGGATATGAACATCCCCAATAATAAGAATATCATATTTCTTCTTGACAGTAGGAAGAGGAAATTCAAAACTTCCAAAAATAATTGATGGAATTTTTCCAATAGAATTGATACTGTGGACTTGAGGTTGTTTCCTCGGAAAGTGTATCGTATGCTCATTACCATTAACATGAAAAGTGACATTGCCTTTGTTGCAATCAATAACAGCCCCTGCAGTATTCAAAAAAGGTCTTCCAAGAATAGTAGACATACTATCATCCTCGGGAATATCAAGAATAACAAAGTCCGTTAAAATAGTAACGTTTGCAACCACAACAGGCACATCCTCACAAATACCGACAGGTATAGCAGTTGATTTATCAGCCATTTGCAAAGATATTTCAGTAGGTGTCAACTTATTCAAATCAAGTCTACGATATAAAGAGAGAGGCATAACACTAACACCGCCTCCAAGATCACATAAAGCAGTTTTAACATAGTTTCTTTTAATGGAGCATGGTATAGTTGGTACTCCTGGATCTCCTAGTTTCTTGGGTATTCCACCCATAAAAGTATAATTAGAAAGCATGGTGGAAATTCCAGCTTCCGATATCTTCCTCTTATTTGTAACAATATCTTTCATGTACTTAGCATAAGGATTTTGAGCATATCAGTCAAACGCATACGCAAAAAGATATGTCTAATCATTTCAGCAAAGCGCTGAAAGTCCTCATCATCCTTTTTCTTGGATGGTTTGGGAGGAAAAGGCATGGGTTTCTGAACCCAAGGTTCTCTTTCTATACCATGTTTCCTAGCAACAAAGTCTCTCTTATCATAACATTGATTCTTTGATTGTGGGCTATCAAGATCAATAGCAGGTTCAATTTCTAAATCATTATCATTACTAGGTTGAGCATCATCATAAACATCATCATAATATTTTCATTAGGTTCATGTTCATTACCAGATTATGTTTCAGCATCAGAAATAGATATATCATTTGGATTCTTAGGAGGTTCAGCAATAGGTTCACTAGAAGCATGCAAAGTCCTATCATTTTTATTTTTCTTCCTTTTAGAAGGACTAGGTGCATCTATATTATTTCTCCGAGAATCTTGTTCAATTCTCTTAGGGGGGCCTTCAGGATACAAAGGTTCCTGAGTCATTCTACCAGTTCTAGTAGCAACTCTAACAGCATAATCATTATTCTTACTATTCAATTCATTGAGCAAATCATTCTGAGCTTTAAGTACTTGTTCCACTTGAGTGGTGACCATTGAAGCATGTTTACTAATGAGTTTAAGTTCACCTTTAACATTAGCCATGTAGTTACTCAAGTGTTCAAGCGTATCGGAATTGTATTTCAATTGTCTACCAAAATAAGCATTGAAGTTTTCTTGTTTGACAATAAAATTATCAAACTCTTCTAAGCATTGTCTAGCAGACTTATAGTGAGGAATATCACCTTCATCAAATCTATAGAGAGAATTTACCTTTACTACCTGTGTCGGGTTATCAAGACCATGAGTTTCTTCAATAGGTGATGGATTAAGATCGTATGTTTCTTCAACAAGCGGTAAATTAAGACCATGCATTTCTTCAATAGGAGGTAAATTCTTAACATCTTCAGCTTTAATGCCCTTTTCTTTCATAGATTTCTTTGCCTCTTGCATATCTTCAGGACTGAGAAATAGAACACCTCTCTTCTTCGGAGTTGGTTTAGGAATAGGCTCTGGGATTGGCTCAGGAGCTGGCTCAGGAAGTGTCCAATTATTTTCATTTGTCAACATATTATTCAATAGAATTTCAGCTTCATCCGGTGTTCTTTCCCTGAAAACAGAACCAGCACAACTATCCAGGTAATCTCTAGAAGCATCGGTTAGTCCATTATAAAAGATATCAAGTATTTCATTTTTCTTGAGAGGATGATCAGGCAAAGCATTAAGTAATCGGAGAAGCCTCCCCCAAGCTTGTGGGAGACTCTCTTCTTCAATTTGCACAAAATTATATATTTCCCTCAAAGCAGCTTGTTTCTTATGAGCAGGGAAATATTTAGCAGAGAAGTAATAAATCATATCCTGGAGACTACGCACACAACCAGGATCAAGAGAATTAAACCATATCTTAGCGTCACCCTTTAATGAGAACGGAAATATGTTAAGGATATAAAGGTAGCGGGTTCTCTCATCATTAGTGAATAGGGTGGCTATATCATTTAATTTAGTAAGATGTGCCACAATAGTTTCAGATTCATAGCCATGAAAATGATCAGATTCAACTGAAGTAATTATATCAGGATCAACAGAGAATTCATAATCCTTATCAGTAACACATATAGGTGAAGTAGAAAAAGCAGGATCAGCTTTCATTCTAGCATTAAGAGATTGCTGCTTCCATTTAGCCAATAGTTACTTAACATCATGTCTATCTTTGCAAGCAAAAATTTCGTTAGCAACTGCTTCATCCATAACATAGCCCTCAGGCACAACAGGCAATTCATATTTATTAGGGGAAGAGTCTTCATCATCACTTTCATAAATATTATCAATAATTTCATTCTCTCTAACCCTAGCAAGTTATTCATCAAGAAATTCACCAAGTGGCACAGTAGTATCAAGCATAGCATGCATAGCA
The DNA here is from genome assembly GCF_018294505.1 of Triticum aestivum. Classification (NCBI taxonomy): domain Eukaryota; kingdom Viridiplantae; phylum Streptophyta; class Magnoliopsida; order Poales; family Poaceae; genus Triticum; species Triticum aestivum. The sequence goes on along the minus strand of NC_057814.1, from coordinate 53,800,801 downwards.
GAAGTGGCATCATCAATAACATGCGACATATCAGAATGAATAGCAGAAGCAGGTTAAGGTGTCGCAAGCTTACTCAAAACAGAAGGTGAATCAAGTGCAGAGCTAGATGGCAGTTCCTTACCTTCCCTCGTAGTTGAGGGATAGATTGTTGTCTTAGCGTCTTTCAAGTTCTTCATAGTGACCAGTAGATATAAATCCGAAGTGACTCAAAGAATAGAGCTATGCTCCCCGGCAACCGCGCCAGAAAATAGTCTTGATAACCCACAAGTATAGGGGATCGCAACAGTTTTCGAGGGTAGAGTATTCAACCCAAATTTATTGATTCGACACAAGGGGAGCCAAAGAATATTCTCAAGTATTAGCAGTTGAGTTGTCAATTCAACCACACCTGGATAACTTAGTATCTGCAGGAAAGTATTTAGTAGCAAAGTAGTATGATAGTAGTGGTAACGGTAACAAAGGTAACAGTAGCAAAAGTAATATTTTTGGTGTTTTGTAGTGATTGTAACAGTAGCAACGGAAAAGTAAATAAGAGGAAAACAATATCTGGAAAGCTCATAGGCATTGGATCGGTGATGGAGAATTATGCCGGATGCAGTTCATCATGTAACAGTCATAACCTAGGGTGACACAGAACTAGCTCCAATTCATCAATGTAATGTAGGCATGTATTCAGAATATAGTCATACGTGCTTATGGAAAAGAACTTGCATGACATCTTTTGTCCTACCCTCCCGTGGCAGCGGGGTGCTAATGGAAACTAAGGGATATTAAGGCCTCCTTTTAATAGAGTACCGGAACAAAGCATTAACACATAGTGAATACATGAACTCCTCAAACTACGGTCATCACCAGGAGTGGTCCCGATTATTGTCACTTCGGGGTTGCCGGATCATAACACATAGTAGGTGACTATAGACTTGCAAGATAGGATCAACAACTCACATATGTTCATGAAAACATCATAGGTTCAGAGCTGAAATCATGGCACTTGGGTCCTAGTGACAAGCATTAAGCATAGCAAAGTCATAGCAACATCAATCACAGAACATAGTGGATACTAGGGATCAAACCCTAACAAAACTAACTCGATTACATGATAGATCTCATCCAACCCATCACCGTCCAGCAAGCCTACGATGGAATTACTCACGCACGGCGGTGAGCATCATGAAATTGGTGATGGAGGATGGTTGATGATGACGACGGCGACGGATTCCCCTCTCCGGAGCCCCGAACGGACTCCAGATCAGCCCTCCCGAGAGGTTTTAGGGCTTGGCGGCGGCTCCGTATCGTGAAACGTGATGAATCCTTCTCTCTGATTTTTTTCTCCCTGAATGTGAATATATGGAGTTGGAGTTGAGGTCGGTGGAGCGTCAGGGGGCCCAAGAGGTAGGGGGCGCGCCCTAGGGGGGCAGGCGCGCCCCCACCCTCGTGGACAGGGTGTGGCCCCCTGACGTGGATTTTTCTTCCAGTATTTTTCTTATTTTCCAAATAGATGTTCCGTGGAGTTTCAGGTCATTCCGAGAACTTTTGTTTCTGCACATAAATAACACCATGGAAAGTCTGCTGAAAATAGCGTCAGTCCGGGTTAGTTCCATTCAAATCATGCAAGTTAGAGCCCAAAACAAGGGAAAAAGTGTTTGGAAAAGTAGATACAACGGAGACGTATCACTCGGCAAGGGCCTTATGGGTAAAACTTGCGAAGATGGTCGATGTTCCAGGAGTTGCTCACTGGGACAACATCTTCGGTCTCCAGGAGGACTGCGCCGGGCCTGGTGACTCGTATTACCCGATAAGGGCCTTCCCACTTCGGCGTCAACTTGTTGGTATTCTTGGCCGACTGAACGCGCCGAAGAACAAGGTCGCCTTCCTTAAACCTTCGGGCATGAACCTTGCGGCTATGGTAGCGGCGCAAAGCTTGCTGGTAGCGCGCTGGTCTCACAACCGCCCGAAGACAATCTTCCTCAAGGAGCATTGCGTCATCTTGCCGCAATTGCTCTTGCTCAAGCTCGTCGTAAGCGAGCACTCGAGGTGACCCGTATGTGAGTGATAACCCACAAGTATAGGGGATCAATTGTAGCCTCTTTCGATAAGTAAGAGTGTCGAACCCAACGAGGAGCTAAAGGTGGAACAAGTATTCCCTCAAGTTCTATCGACCACCGATACAACTCTACGCACGCTTAACGTTCGCTTTACCTAGAACAAGTATGAAACTAGAAGTACTTTGTAGGTGTTGTTGGATAGGTTTGCAAGATAATAAAGAGAGCGTAAATAAAGAGTAGGGGCTGTTTAGATAAAGACACAATAAAGTAAATATAGCTAGTGTGGAAAAGTGGTGGTAGGAGTTGCGAAATTGTCCCTAAGCAATTGACTACTTTACTAGACCGATAGCAAGTTTTATGTGGGAGAGGCCACTGCTAGCATGCCATCCCTGACTTGGAATTCTATGCACTTATGATTGGAACTATTAGCAAGCATCCGCAACTACTAACGTTCATTAAGGTAAAACCCAACCATAGCATTAAGATATATTGGACCCCCTTCAATCCCGTATGCATTAATTTCTATGCTAGGTTGAAGCTTCTGTCACTCTTGCCCTCCAATACATAGGCCTTTCAACATACAACTAAACCTATGGTGTGATCCACGCGCACGCTCATATGATGGGCACCAAACGACAGCAACATAACCAAAAGCAAATTAAATCAATCATAGCAATTGATCAACCACCAATAGGACAATGAAAATCTACTCAGACATCATAGGATGGCAACACATCATTGGATAATAATATGAAGCATAAAGCACCATGTTCAATTAGAGGGTGCAGCGGGTTGCGGGAGAGTGGACCATTAATCTAGGCATATAGTGCTCAAGTAATGGATCCACCCGGATCCCAAGGTATATCAAAGCCAATTTTAATTAACAATGATTTGTGATTTAGTAGTGCGCACAAAGTAACATATATCATGTAACAACGAAGTCTAACTCTCTTCCTATGCATCGGCATGTCATAAAAGAACAATTCATGCACACATAGTAAAGACCAATGCATAGTATAAACAGGTTCTTGCAATTTTTTCGTGTTGGAAACATGGAGAGGCGGAGATGTAGTTCCTCTCTCATAATAATTGCAAGTAGGAGCAGCAAGCACATGCATATTATATTCATCAAAATCATCATGTGCAACGGTAAAAGGCAACCCATCAATATAATCCTTAATAAGGGCAAACTTCTCCGATATAGTATAATTGGGAGAATTCAAAAAGATAATAGGACTATCATGCGTGGGTGCAATAGCAACAATTTGATGTTTAACATAAGGAACTATAGCAAGTTCATCTTCATAAGCATAATTCATATTGGCATCTTGGCCACAAGTATAGCAAGCATCATCAAAAAGGGATATTTCGAGAGAATCAACGGGATCATAACAGTCATCATAGCAATCATCCTTTGGTAAGCATGAAGGGAAATTAAACAATGTATGAGTTGAAGAGTTATTCTCATTAGAAGGTGGGCACGGGTAGTTAATCCGCTCTTCCTCCTTTTGTTCTTCGCTCTCCTCCTCATGTTTTTCATCCAATGAGCTCACAGTTTCATCAATTTCTTCTTCCATAGATTCCTGCAAAATATTAGTCTCTTCTTGGACAGCGGAAACTTTCTCAATAAATGCATCAATATCGGAATTGAATTCATAATTGGCATAGCAATATTTAAGGATAGCTAAATTTTCAGGTCTATAAACAGCATCATAAATATTTTCAAATTCTTTGAACATAGATACAATTTCATAAGCACCCATAAAAGCAACAAATTCTTCTATTTTTTCCACATCATAGTAATCATATATACCTCTAGCATAAGAAGCTAAGGTTTTATTATCATTAAATTTGCATGAAAAGGGAAGGTGTGGAGACTTCATCCTAGGGCAACAAGTATAATCATATCTCAAGCATAGTTGCCTAGCTAGCATACCACTTCAACATATGAATTTGATCCCATAATAGTTTCCCTTTTTGAGTCAAGCGATAATCCCTAAAGTATTCACGTTGATCCAATGTGTCTCCCATAACATAATTGAATGGGGTTTTCTCAGGATTATCAAAGTAGTACATAATATCTTTCACATAATGAGCATCGAGGGTTTTAGGAGGTTCCCCATCTCCATGAGTAGCAAGTAAATCTAATTTTTTTGGTATTTCGTGTTCCATATCCATAACTAAATATAAAGAACAACTAAGAATAGCGAATAAAAATTACTTAGTGATAAAGCAAACAAGCACACACGAGAATATTCACCCATGCTATAACTCCCCGGCAATGGCGCCAGAAGTATAGGGGGATCAATTGTAGCCTCTTTCGATAAGTAAGAGTGTCGAACCCAACGAGGAGCTAAAGGTAGAACAAATATTCCCTCAAGTTCTATCGACCACCGATACAACTCTACGCACGCTTAACGTTCGCTTTACATAGAACAAGTATGAAACTAGAAGTACTTTGTAGGTGTTGTTGGATAGGTTTGCAAGATAATAAAGAGAGCGTAAATAAAGAGTAGGGGTTGTTTAGATAAAGACACAATAAAGTAAATATAGCGAGTGTGGAAAAGTTGTGGTAGGAGTTGCGAAATTGTCCCTAAGCAATTGACTACTTTATTAGACCGATAGCAAGTTTTATGTGGGACAGGCCACTGCTAGCATGTCATCCCTGACTTGAAATTCTATGCACATATGATTGGAACTATTAGCAAGCATCCTCAACTACTAACGTTCATTAAGGTAAAACCCAACCATAGCATTAAGATATATTGTTCCCCCTTCAATCCCGTATGCATCAATTTCTATGCTAGGTTGAAGCTTCTGTCACTCTTGCCCTCCAATACATAGTCCTATCAACATACAACTAACCCTATGGTGTGATCCACGCGCGCGCTCATATGATGGGCACCAAAGGACAGCAACATAACCACAAGAAAATTAAATCAATCATAGCAATTCATCAACCACCGACAGGACAACGAAAATCTACTCAGACATCATAGGATGGCAACACATCATTGGATAATAATATGAAGCATAAATCACCATGTTCAAGTAGAGGGTACAGCGGGTTGCGGGAGAGTGGACCGCTGTAGATAGAGGGGGTAAGGTGATGGAGATGTTGGTGAAGATGGCGTAGGTGTTGGTGAAGATCGCGGTGATGATGATGGCCCCGGCGGCGTTCCGGCGATACCGGAAGCGAGGGGGAGAGGGCCCCCTCCTTCTTCTTCTTCCATGCCCTCCTCCCTAGGTGGGAGAAGGGTTTCCCCTCTGGTCCTTGGTCTCCATGGCGTGGGAGGGGCGAGAGCCCCTCCGAGATTGGATCTGTCTCTCTGTCCCTCTCTGTTTCCGCGTTCTTGTATTCTGCCCTTTCACCGTTTTGTATATATATGGAGATCCGTAACTACGATTGGATTGAAACCTTCGCCGAGATTTTTTTTCCGAAAATTAGCTTTCTTGCGGCCAAAGAAGAGCATCAACCGCCTTACGGGGGGGCCACAAGGGGGGCAGGCGTGCCCCCCTGCCTTGTGCCCCCCTGCCTCGTGCCCCCCTCGGGCACCGTCTCCCATTGATCCTTCTTCCCATATTCTCCAAATATTCCAAAAATATTCTCCGTCCGTTTTTATCCCGTTTGGATTCCGTTTGATATGGGGTTTCTGCGAAACATAAAACATGCAACAAACAGGAACTGGCATTGGGCACTGGATCAATATGTTAGTCCCAAAAATAGTATAAAAAGTTGGCAAAAGTATATGGAAGTTGTATAATATTGGCATGGAACAATAAAAAATTATAGATACGACGGAGACGTATCAGCATCCCCAAGCTTAATTCCTGCTTGTCCTCGAGTAGGTAAATGATAAAAAAGATAATATTTGATGTGGAATGCTACCTAGCATAATCTTGATCATGTATCTAATCATGGCATGAATATTAAGACACGAGTGATTCAAAGCAATAGTCTATCATTTGACATAAAAACAATAATACTTCAAGCATACCAACCAAGCAATTATGTCTTATTGAAGTAACATAGCCAAAGAAAGCTCATCCCTACAAAATCATATAGTCTGGCTATGCTCCATCTTCACCACACAAAGTATTCATATCATGCACAACCCCCATGACAAGCCGAGCAATTGGTGCATACTTTTTAACGCGCTTTGATACGTCTCCAACGTATCTATAATTTTTGATTGCTCCATCCTATATTATCTTCTGTTTTCGACATTATTGGGCTTTATTATACACTTTTATATTATTTTTGGTACTAACCTATTAACCGGAGGCCCAGCCTAGAATTGTTGTTTTTTTGCCTATTTCAGAGTTTCCCAGAAAAAGAATATCAAACGGAGTCCAAACGGAATGAAACCTTCGGGAACGTGATTTTCGGAACGAACGTGATCCAGAGGACTTGGACCCTACGTCAAGAAAGCTACCAGGAAGCCACGAGGTAGGGGGGCGCGCCTACCCCCCCTGGGCGCGCCCTCCACCCTCGTGGGCCCCACGTTGCTCCACCGATGTACTCCTTCCTCCTATATATACCTACGTACCCCCAAACTACCAGATACGGAGCCAAAAACCTAATTCCACCGCCGCAACCTTCCGTACCCGTGAGATCCCATCTTGGGGCCTGTTCCGGAGCTCCGCCGGAGGGGGCATCAATCACGGATGGCTTCTACATCAACACCATAGCCTCTCCGATGATGTGTGAGTAGTTTACCTCAGATCTTCGGGTCCATAATTATTAGCTAGATGTCTTCCTCTCTCTTTTTGGATCTCACAATGTTCTCCCCCTCTCTCGTGGAGATCTATTTGATGTAATCTTCTTTTGCGGTATGTTTGTTAAGACCGATGAATTGTGGGTTTATGATCAAGTCTATCTATGAACAATATTTGAATCTTCTGAATTCTTTTATGTATGATTGGTTATCTTTGCAAGTCTCTGCGAATTATCAGTTTGGTTTGGCCTACTAGATTGATCTTTCTTGCAATGGGAGAAGTGCTTAGCTTTGGGTTCAATCTTGTGGTGTCCTTTCCAAGTGACAGTAGGGGCAGCAAGGCACGTATAGTATTGTTGCCATCGAGGATAACAAGATGGGTTTTTTTTATCATATTGCATGAGTTTATCCCACTACATCATGTCATCTTGCTTAAGGCGTTACTCTGTTCTTATGAACTTAATACTCTAGATGCATGCTGGATAGCGGTCGATGTGTGGAGTAATAGTAGTAGATGCAGGCAGGAGTCGGTCTACTTGTCTCGGACGTGATGCCTATATACATGATCATACCTACATATTCTCATAACTATGCTCAATTCTGTCAATTGCTCAACAGTTATTTGTTCACCCACCGTAAATACTTATGCTCTCGAGAGAAGCCACTAGTGAAATCTATGGCCCCCGGGTCTATTTTCCATCATATTAATCTTCCAACACTTAGCTATTTCTTTTGCCGTTTTTATTTTATTTTCTTTACTTTGCATCTTTATCATAAAAATGCCAAAAATATTATCTTATCATATCTATCAGATCTCACTCTCGTAAGTGACCGTGTAGGGATTGACAACCCATTATCACGTTGGTTGCGAGGATTTATTTGTTTGTGTAGGTGCGAGGGACTCGTGCGTGGCCTCCTACTGGATTGATACCTTGGTTCTCAAAAACCGAGGGAAATACTTACGCTACTTTGCTGCATCGCCCTTTCCTCTTCAAGGGAAAACCAACGCAGTGCTCAAGAGGTAGCAAGAAGGATTTCTGGCGCCGTTGCCGGGGAGGTCTACGCAAAAGTCAACATACCAAGTACCCATCACAAACCCTTATCTCCCGCATTACATTATTTGCCATTTGCCTCCCGTTTTCCTCTCCCCCACTTCGCCCTTGCCGTTTTATTCGCCCTCTCTTTTCCGTTCGCCATCCTCTCTCCTTTTGCCCTTGCTCCTTCTGCCATTATGTCTGAAATTGGGGAAATTATTGTCGATATGGACAATAATAATGTTATGGAAAATTCTGATGCTCCTGCTGAAGAACCCCCTATCTTACATACGAAAAAATTCGGAATTGGTAGTGGTAACATTATTGGAAAAGGAGTTATCCAAGATTTCTTTACTTGTGCCGGTGCTTTGCCCTCTATGGGTAGTTCTATTCTGCATAGAACTAGTAGTCTTGCGGACGCTATCGCCATGCTTGTAGTTGAACTTGAAAGACAATTTATGCACATGCATCCCTGCATACAGAGGATTTTCCTAGAATTTTCTAACATTGAGCATTCTTCTGTTAAGCGTGCCGCTACTATCTTTTTGGCTCATGAATTCAGATTTCTTATAAAAGAGGCCAAAGAAATCTTTGCGCATTATAGGGTGGACGCTGGACGTCCTCCCATAGAAACTATCCTATTCGATCAAGAGGAAATAATGCGTTTTCAGTCTCTAGATTATGTTGCTTTTAATGAAAACCTTAGAAAAAAGGTTCCTACCAATATTCTAGTTGATAGAATTTCTGAACTTAATGATGATTTTGCTAGTCCAAATAATAAGCTAGGATATTCTCTCGAATATAGGCTCACAAAGTTCTGTCAAAAGAATGCTTATAATGATGAATTGGTTGTGCAATACGAAGGGCCGAAGGAGGAACCTATACCTCCTAAAATTGATCTTGGGGACTTTTGTCCCATTAAATTTAGCCCTTTTGATTACTTTTGCTTGCCTCAAAGGAAACTTTCTGCTGAACGTAGAGAACATGAAATGAGTTTTAATGATCTATCCTATTACTATGGCACTACCTAGATCTATCCTTGCTTTTATGCCTAGCTAGGGGCGTTAAACTATAGCGCTTGTTGGGAGGCAACCCAATTTTATTTTTAGTTTTTTGCTTTTTGCTTCTGTTTAGGAATAAATATTTGTTCTATCCTCTGGTTAGATGTGTTCTAATTAGTGTTTGTGCCAAGTTAAACCTATAGGGTCTTCTTGGATGATAGTTATTTGATCTTGCTGAAAATTCCAGAAACTTTCTGTTCAAGAAAATAATTGTTAAAAATCACCAGAACGTGATAAAATATTGATTCCAATTGCTTCTAATCAATAAAAAAATTGTCTAGGTCGTCCTATTTTGGTTGAATTTTTGGAGTTCCAGAAGTTTGCGTTAGTTACAGATTACTAAAGACTGTTCTGTTTTTGACAGATTCTGTTTTCGTGTGTTGTATGCTTATTTTGATGAATCTATGGCTAGTAAAATAGTTTATAAACCATAGATAAGTTTGAATACAGTAGGTTTAACACCAATATAAATAAAGAATGAGTTCATTACAGTACCTTGAACTGATCTTTTGTTTTCTTTCGCTAACGGAGCTCACGAGATTTTCTGCTGAGTTTTGTGTTGTGAAGTTTTTAAGTTTTGGGTGAAAGATTTGATGGATTATGGAACAAGGAGTGGCAAGAGCCTAAGCTTGGGGATGCCCATGACACCCCCAAGATAATATAAGGACACCTAAAAGCCAAAGCTTGGGGATGCCCCGGAAGGCATCCCCTCTTTCGTCTACTTCCATCGGTAACTTTACTTGGAGCTATATTTTTATTCACCACATGATATGTCTTTTGCTTGGGGCGTCTTGTATTATTTGAGTCTTTATTTTTTAGTTTACCACATTCATCTTTGCTGTACACACCTTTTGAGAGAGACACACATGATTCGGAAATTATTAGAATAATCTATGTGCTTCACTTATATCTTTTGAGTTATATAGTTTTTGCTCTAGTACTTCACTTATATCTTTTAGAGCACGGTGGTGGATTTGTTTTATAGAAACTAGTGATCTCTCATGCTTCACTTAGATTATTTTGAGAGTCTTAGATAGCATGGTAATTTGCTAAAATAATCCTAATATGGTAGGTATTCAAGATTAGTAAAAACTTTCTTATGAGTGTGTTGAATACTAAGAGAAGTTTGATGCTTGATGATTGTTTTGAGACATGGAGGTAGTAATATTAAAGTTGTGCTAGTTGAGTATTTGTGAATTTGAGAAATACTTTTGTTGAATTCTGCAAGTCCCGTAGCATGCATGTATGGTAAACGTTATGTAACAAATTTGAAACATGAGGTGTTCTTTGATTGTCCTCCTTATGAGTGGCGGTCGGGGACGAGCGACGGTCTTTTCCTACCAATCTATCCCCCTAGGAGCATGCGCGTAGTGCTTGGTTTTTGATGAGTTGTAGATTTTTGCAATAAGTATGCGAGTTCTTTATGACTAATGTTGAGTCCATGGATTATACGCACTCTCACCTTTCCACCATTGCTAGCCTCTTCGGTACCATCCATTGCACTTTCTCACATTGAGAGTTGGTGCAAACTTCGCCGGTGCATCCAAACCTCGTGATATGATACGCTCTTTCACACATAAACCTCCTTATATCTTCCTCAAAACAGCCACCATACCTACCTATTATGGAATTTCCATAGCCATTCCGAGATATATTGCCATGCAACTTTCCACCATTCCGTTTATCATGACACGTTCATCATTGTCATATTGCTTTGCATGATCATGTAGTTGACATAGTATTGGTGGCAAAGCCACCGTTCATAATTCTTTCATACATGTCACTCTTGGTTCATTGCATATCCCGGTACACCGCCGGAGGCATTCATATAGAGTCATACTTTCTTCTAGTATTGAGTTGTAAATAAATAGAAGTGTGATGATCATCATTTTCTATAGCATTGTCCCAAGTGAGGAATAAAAAAAAGAGAAAGACCATAAAAAAAGGCCCAAAAAAATGAGAGAAAAAGAGAGAAGGGACAATGTTACTATCCTTTTACCACACTTGTGCTTCAAAGTAGCACCATAATCTTCATGATAGAGAGTCTCTTGTTTTGTCACTTTCATATACTAGTGGGAATTTTTCATTATAGAACATGGCTTGTATATTCCAACAATGGGCCTCCTCAAGTGCCCTAGGTCTTCGTGAGCAAGCAAGTTGGATGCACACCCACTTAGTTTCTTTTGTTGAGCTTTCATATATTTATAGCTCTAGTGCATCCGTTGCATGACAATCCCTACTCCTTGCATTAACATCAATCGATGGGCATCTCCATATCTCATTGATTAGCCTCGTTGATGTGAGCCTTTCTCCTTTTTTCTCTTCTCCACATAACCCCCATCATCATATTCTATTCCACCCATAGTGCTATATCCATGGCTCACGCTCACGTATTGCGTGAGGGTGGAAAATTTTTGAGATTACTAAAGTATGAAACAATTGCTTGGCTTGTCATCGGGGTTGTGCATGATGAGAGCATTCTTATGTGACGAAAATGGAACATGACTAAACTATATGATTTTGTAGGGATGAACTTTCTTTGGCCATGTTATTTTGAGAGGACATAATTGCTTAGTTAGTATGCCTGAAGTATTATTATTTTTATGTCAATATTGAACTTTTATCTTGAATCTTTCGAATCTGAATATTCATACCACAATTAAGAAGAATTACATTGAAATTATGCCAAGTTGCATTCCAGATCGAAAATTCTATTTTTATCATTTACCTGCTCGAGGACGAGCAAGAATTAAGCTTGGGGATGCTTGATACGTCTCCAACGTATCTATAATTTTTTATTTCTCCATGCTATATTATCTTCTGTTTTGGACATTATTGGGCTTTATTATACACTTTTATATTATTTTTGGGACTAACCTATTAACCGGAGGCCCAACCCAGAATTGCTGTTTATTGCCTATTTCAGAGTTTCGCAGAAAAAGAATATCAAACAGAGTCCAAATGGAATGAAACCTTCGCGAACGTGATTTTCGGAACGAACGTGATCCAGAGGACTTGGACCCTACGTCAAGAAAGCTACCAGGAAGCCACGAGGTGGGGGGGCGCGCCTACGCCCCCTGGGCGCGCCCTCCACCCTCGTGGGCCCCACGTTGCTCCACCGACGTACTCCTTCCTCCTATATATACCTACGTACCCCCAAACTACCAGATACGGAGCCAAAAACCTAATTCCACCGCCGCAACCTTCTGTACCCGTGAGATCCCGTCTTGGGGCCTGTTCCGGAGCTCCGCCGGAAGGGGCATCGATCACGGAGGGCTTCTACATCAACACCATAGCCTCTCCGATGATGTGTGAGTAGTTTACCTCAGAACTTCGGGTCCATAGTTATTAGCTAGATAGCTTCCTCTCTCTTTTTGGATCTCAATACAATGTTCTCCCCCTCTCTCGTGGAGATCTATTCGATGTAATCTTCTTTTGCGGTGTGTTTGTTGAGACCGGTGAATTGTGGGTTTATGATCAAGTCTATCTATGAACAATATTTGAATCTTCTGAATTCTTTTATGTATGATTGGTTATCTTTGCAAGTCTCTTCGAATTATCAGTTTGGTTTGGCCTACTAGATTGATCTTTCTTGCAATGGGAGAAGTGCTTATAGCTTTGGGTTCAATCTTGCGGTGTCCTTTCCCAGTGACAGTAGGGGCAGCAAGGCACGTATAGTATTGTTGCCATCGAGGATAACAAGATGGGGTTTTTATCATATTGCATGAGTTTATTCCTCTACATCATGTCATCTTGCTTAAGGCCTTACTCTGTTCTTATGAACTTAATACTCTAGATGCATGCTGGATAGCGGTCGATGTGTGGAGTAATAGTAGTAGATGCAGGCAGGAGTCGGTCTACTTGTCTCGGATGTGATGCCTATATACATGATCATACCTAGATATTCTCATAACTATGCTCAATTCTGTCAATTGCTCAACGTAATTTGTTCACCCATCGTAAATACTTATGCTCTCGAGAGAAGCCACTAGTGAAACTATCTATTTTCCATCATATTAATCTTCCAACACTTCGCTATTTCTTTATCCGTTTTTATTTTGTTTTCTTTACTTTGCATCTTTATCATAAAAATACCAAAAATATTATCTTATCATATCTATCAGATCTCACTCTCGTAACTGACTGTGTATGGATTGACAACCCCTTATCGCGTTGGTTGAGAGGATTTATTTGTTTGTGTAGGTGCGAGGGACTCGTGTGTGGCCTCCTACTGGGTTGATACCTTGGCTCTCAAAAACCGAGGGAAATACTTACACTACTTTGCTGCATCACCCTTTCCTATTCAAGGGAAAACCAATGCAGTGCTCAAGAGGTAGCACGCTTCAGCCTTTTCAACCCTCACGCAATACATGAGCGCAAGCCATGGACATAGCACTATAGGTGGAATAGCATATGATGATGGAGGTTGTGTGGAGAAGACAAAAAAGGAGAAAGTCTCACATCGATGCGGCTAATCAACGGGCTATGGAGATGCCCATCAATTGATGTCAATGTGAGGAGTAGGGATTGCCATGCAACGGATGCACCAGAGCTATAAGTGTATGAAAGCTCAACAAAAGAAACTAAGTGGGTGTGCATCCAACTTGCTTGCTCACGAAGACCTAGGGCACTTGAGGAGGCCCATTGTTGGAATATACAAGCCATGTTCTATAATGAAAAATTCCCACTAGTATATGAAAGTGATAAAACAAGAGACTCTCTATCATGAAGATTATGGTGCTACTTTGAAGCACAAGTGTGGTAAAAGGATAGTAACATTGTCCCTTCTCTCTCTTTCTCTCATTTTTTTATTTTCTCATTTTTTGGTGGGCTTCTTTGGCCTCTTTTATTTTGATTATCTCACATGGGACAATGTTCTAATAATGATCATCATCACACTTTTATTTACTTACAACTCAATATCTAGAAAAAAGTATGACTCTGTATGAATGCCTCCGGCGGTGTACCGGGACGTGCAATGATCTAGCGTAGCAATGACCACTAGTAGAAAATGAAGCTTTATCACCGGTTCATAAGGGCCTTTAGTGCCGGTTCTGCAACCGGCAATAAAGAGTGGAGACTAAAGGCCCCCCCTTTAGTACCGGTTCGGCACGAACCGCCACTAAAGGCCCACCACGTGGCGTGAGCTCGCGCTGTGGTATGGTGGAGACTAAAGGTTTTTTTTGAAAAAAAAATTCTGAAAATTTTGGAAAAAAAATTTGAATTTTTTTCGATTTTCGATTTTCTCAATTATTTGATGATTTAGTCTCTAATCACCCCTCTTAACTACTCAAGTGTGGATCACTCATTCCAAATCGTCTAACTTCCCGGCTGGTCACCCATCATCTCACTCCCCCAGCCCGAGCACGCTTAACTTCGGAGTTCTATTCCCTCTACTTTCCAAGTCTGCACTTGTTGTTTTCCTGACAAATGTAAGCTGACAATCCTATTAACCCTCAGCAGTTTAGCTTGAGCATTAGGTCACACGTTTCACCGTTTGAGTTTCAAACTATTATTCTAAAAAACAGTAATTATTTAGTAACACTAATATTTTTTGAATAAGTTTGACCACAGTTTGACCATAGTTTGACCAGATTTGACCAAAATTCAAAAAATTGAAATAATTATTTAGTAACACTAATATTCTTGAATAATTATGTAGTAACATTAATACTTCTTGAATAAGTAGTTTGACCATAGTTTGACCAAATTTAACCAAAAAAACTGAAATTTGAGCATATCTTTTTTCCTTTTGGAATTTGAGGATTCTAAAAAATTGCAAACAGGCCGTAGGCGGTCAAAATCGTATGCGGATTTTCATGCTGAATTTTTTGATATATTATACTTTTTTTCTGACATCGTATGCAAAAGTTATAGCCATTTTACATTTTCCCTACACTTTTTGCAAAACATGTCCAAATTGAAGTTTTCAAATTTTCCTAACTAGTAGACGTAGTAATATAACTACCTCTCGACGGATTTTATTTTTTGAAGTTTTTCTCATTTTCTTTTGATTTTTTCAAAACTGAAATGGCGATACACTGGGGGGGGGGGGTAGAGTTTGAAAATTGCCCTATAGTCCCGGTTTGTGTCTCCAACCGGGACTATAGGTCAGACCCCTTTAGTCCCGGTTCATGGCACGAACCGGTACTAAAGGTTAGCCCTGTATTACCAGTTTGTGCCACGAACCGGTACTAAAGGTGATCGTGGGGCCCCGGCCTGACGCCAGCCTGCCACCACCCCTTTAGTACCGGTTCGTGGCACGAACCGGTACTAAAGGTTCAACACGAAGCGGCATTAATGCATAGCCGTTCGAACCGGCACTAATGGTACCATTAGCACCGGGCCTAAATCAAACCGGGACTAATGTGTCTCACATTAGGTCCTTTTTCTACTACTGGACATCAAGCCATGAAAACATCATGCTAGCTATCTTACGATCATGCAAAGTAATATGACAATAAATGCTCAAGTCATGTATATGATGATGATGGAAGTTGCATGGCAATATATCTCGGAATGGCTATGGAAATGCCATGATAGGTAGGTATGGTGGCTGTTTTGAGGAAGATATAAGGAGGTTTATGTGTGATAGAGCGTATCATATCACGGGGTTTGGATGCACCGGCGAAGTTTGCACCAACTCACGAGGTGAGAAAGGGCAATGCACGGTACCGAAGAGGCTAGCAATGATGGAAGGGTGAGAGTGCGTATAATCCATGGACTCACATTAGTCATAAAGAACTCATATACTTATTGCAAAAGTTTATTAGCCCTCGAAGCAAAGTACTACTACGCATGCCCCTAGGGGCATAGATTGGTAGGAAAAGACCATCGCTCGTCCCCGACCGCCACTCATAAGGAAAGCAATGAAAGAACACCTCATGCTCCGACTTCGTTACACAACGGTTCACCATATGTGCATGCTACGGGACTTGCAAACCTCAACACAAGTATTCCTCAATTTCACAATTACTCAACTAGCACAACTCTAATATCACCACCTTTATATCGCAAAACTATTGCAAGGAATGAAACATACCATATTCAGTGATCTACAAGTTTTATGTAGGATTTTATGACTAACCATGTGAATGACCAGTTCCTGTCATCTCTCTAAATAGATATAAGTGAAGCAAGAGAGTTTAATTCTTTCTATAGAAGATATGCCCATGCTCTAACAAATATAAGTGAAGCAAAAGAGCATTCTATAAATGGTGGTTTTCTATGTAAAGAGAAACAGGCAATCCAAACTTCAAATGATATAAGTGAAGCACATGAAGCATTCTATAAAGCCATACTCAAAAGATATAAGTGAAGTGCAAAGAGCATTCTATAAATCAACCAAGGATTATCTCATACAAGCATGGTGCATAAAAGAAAAATGAAAACTAAATGCAAAAGACGCTCCAAGATTTGCACATATCACATGAACGAAACGAATCCGAAAACATACCGATACTTGTTGAAGAAAGAGGGGATGCCTTCCGTGGCATCCGCAAGCTTAGACGCTTGAGTCTCCTTGAATATTTACTTGGGGTGCCTTAGGCATCCCCAAGCTTGAGCTCTTTCCTCTCCTTCTTCTCCTCATATCGAGACCTTCTCGATCATCGAACACTTCATCCACACAAAACTTCAACAGAAAACTCAGTAAGATCCGTTAGTATAATAAAGCAAATCACTACTCTAAGTACTGTTGCAAACCAATTCATATTTTGTTTTGGCATTGTAGCTACTGTAATATAACTTTTTCATGGCTTAATCCACTGATAGAAATTCATAGTTTCATCAAAACAAGCAAACTATGCATCAAAAACAGAATCTGTCTAAAACAGAACAGTCTGTAACAATCTGAACATTCACCATAGCTCTGGTGCTCCAAAAATTCTACCAAAATTAGGAAAAATAACCAATTTGTATATAAAGACATTTCAAAAAGTTTCAGAACCATTTGACGTTCCAGAATGTAAAATCGCACACTACAGCCAAAGTTTCTGTCCTGCACCGCACAAACCAACAAGCATTGTAAACATCCTAAAGGCAAACCTTGGCACATTATTTTTATAATACAATGGAATTGTACAAGGGGATAATTATTTTTGTTGAAATTTTTTTGTAATCAAGATTCACAAAGTTTCCGTGAGCATGAAAAAAGTTCAAGGAGCTCCCCACTTCAACAATGCTTGTCTCTCTCACATTCACTTTCCTTTCACTTTCGTGTTGGAAACATGGAGAGGCGGAGATGTAGTTCCTCTCTCATAATAATTGCAAGTAGGAACATCAAGCACATGCATATTATATTCATCAAAATCATCATGTGCAACGGTAAAAGGCAACCCGTCAATATAATCCTTAATAAGGGCAAACTTCTCCGATATAGTATAATTGGGAGAATTCAAAAAGATAGGACTATCATGCGTGGGTGCAATAGCAACAATTTGATGTTTAACATAAGGAACTATAGCAAGTTCATCTTCATAAGCATAATTCATATTGGCATCTTGGCCACAAGTATAGCAAGCATCATCAAAAAGGGATATTTCAAGAGAATCAACGGGATCATAACAGTCATCATAGCAATCATCCTTCGGTAAGCAAGAAGGGAAATTAAACAATGTATGAGTTGAAGAGTTACTCTCATTCAAAGGTGGGCACGGGTAGCTAATCCGCTCTTCCTCATTTTGTTCTTCGCTCTCCTCCTCATCTTTTTCATCCAATGAGCTCACAGTTTCATCAATTTCTTCTTCCATAGATTCCTGCAAAATATTAGTCTTTTCTTGGACAGCGGAGACTTTCTCAATAAATGCATCAATATCGGAATTGAATTCATAATTGGCATAGCAATATTTAAGGATAGCTAAATTTTTAGGTCTATAAACAGCATCATAAATATTTTCAAATTCTTTGAACATAGATTCAATTTCATAAGCACCCATAAAAGCAACAAATTCTTCTATTTGTTCCACATCATAGTAATCATATATACCTCTAGCATAAGAAGCTAAGGTTTTATTCTCAATAAATTTGCATGAAAAGGGAAGGTGTGGAGACTTCATCCTAGGGCAACAAGTATAATCATAGCTCAAGCATAGTTGCCTAGCATACCACTTCAACATATGAATTTAATCCCATAATAGTTTCCCTTTTTGAGTCAAGCGATAATCCCTAAAGTACTCACGTTGATCCAACGTGTGTCCCATAACATAATTGAATGGGGTTTTCTCAGGATTATCAAAGTAGTACATAATATCTTTCACATAATGAGCATCGAGGGTTTTAGGAGGTTCCCCATCTCCATGAGTAGCAAGTAAACCTAATTTTTTTGGTATTTCGTGTTCCATATCCATAACTAAAGATAAAGAGCAACTAAGAACAGAAAATAAAAATTACTTAGTGATAAAGCAAACAAGCACACACGAGAATATTCACCCCACGCTATAACTCCCCGGCAACGGCGCCAGAAAAAGGTCTTGATAACCCACAAGTATAGGGGATTAATTTTAGCCTCTTTCGATAAGTAAGAGTGTCGAACCCAACGAGGAGCTAAAGGTAGAACAAATATTCCCTCAAGTTCTATCGACCACCGATACAACTCTACGCACGCTTAACGTTCGCTTTACATAGAACAAGTATGAAACTAGAAGTACTTTGTAGGTGTTGTTGGATAGGTTTGCAAGATAATAAAGAGAGCGTAAATAAAGAGTACGGGCTGTTTAGATAAAGACACAATAAAGTAAATATGGCGAGTGTGGAAAAGTTGTGGTAGGAGTTGCGAAATTGTCCCTAAGCAATTGACTACTTTACTAGACCGATAGCAAGTTTTTTGTGGGAGAGGCCACTGCTAGCATGTCATCCCTGACTTGGAATTCTATGCACATATGATTGGAACTATTAGTAGGCATCCGCAATTACTAACGTTCATTAAGGTAAAACCCAACCATAGCATTAAGATATATTGGTCCCCCTTCAATCCCGTATGCATCAATTTCTATGCTAGGTTGAAGCTTCTGTCACTCTTGCCCTCCAATACATAGTCCTATCAACATACAACTAACCCTATGGTGTGATCCACGCGCGCGCTCATATGATGGGCACCAAAGGACAGCAACATAACCAAAAGCAAATTAAATCAATAATAGCAATTCATCAACCACCAAGAGGACAACGAAAATCTACTCAGACATCATAGGATGGCAACACATCATTGTATAATAATATGAACCATAAAGCACCATGTTCAAGTAGAGGGTACAACGGGTTGCGGGAGAGTGGACCGCTGTAGATAGAGGGGGGAAGGTGATGGAGATGTTGGTGAAGATGGCGTAGGTGTTGGTGAAGATCGCGGTGATGATGATGGCCCCGGCGGCGTTCCGGCGCCACCAGAAGCGAGGGGGGAGGGCCCCCTCCTTCTTCTTATTCCGTGACCTCCTCCCTAGGTGGGAGAAGGGTTTCCCCTCTTATCCTTGGTCTCCATGGCGTGGGAGGGGCGAGAGCCCCTCCGAGATTGGATCGGTCTCTCTGTCTCTTTCTGTTTCTGCGTTCTTGTATTCTGCCCTTTCACCGTTTCGTATATATATGGAGATCCGTAACTCCGATTGGATTGAAACCTTCGCCGAGATTTTTTTCTTCCGAAAATTAGCTTTCTTGCGGCCAAAGAAGAGGAGCAACCGCCTTACGGGGGGCCCACGAGGGGGCAGGCGCGCCCCCTGCCTCGTGCCCCCCTCGGGCACCGTCTTGCGTTGATTATTCTTCCCATATTCTCCAAATATTCCAAAAATATTCTCCGTCCATTTTTATCCCGTTTGGATTCCGTTTGATATGGGGTTTCTGCGAAACATAAAACATGCAACAAACAGGAACTAGCACTGGGCACTGGATCAATATGTTAGTCCCAAAAATAGTATAAAAAGTTGACAAAAGTATATGGAAGTTGTATAATATTGGCATGGAACAATCAAAAATTTTATACACGATGGACTGATATGACTGATAAGCTGTGAATCACCCCGGACGATGAGCTTTCGAACTCCGAGGTCTGCCGTGATCCTCAGACCTGCAGGCAACCCCTCGTATTCAGCAGTGTTGTTGGTGGACATCTCCCTGGGAAAGTGCATCTGGATTACATACTTGAGGTGCTCTCCGGTGGGTGCGACGAGCAGCACACCAGCACCGGCGCCTTGCAGCAAGAAAGCCCCGTCAAAGTACATAGTCCAGTCGCGAGTTGTTTCCTTGCCGGGGAGAGTGGTCTCCTGGATCTCTTCATTAGGCATTGAGGTCCATTCTGCAATGAACTCCGCGAGGAGTCTGCTCTGGATTGTTGAAGTACTTTCAAACTTCAACCCAAAGCTTGACAATTCCAAAGCCCACTCCACAATCCTTCCGGTTGCGTCTGGGTTGTGCAGTATCCGTTGCAACGGGAGGTGGGTGACGACAGTGATCTCGTGGGCTTGGAAGTAATGACGCAGCTTCTTCGAGGCCATAAGGAGGCCGAAGAGCAATTTCTGCACACCAGAGTACCTTGACCTAGCCCCCCTGCAAAAGGGAGCTAACAAAGTAAACCGGGTGCTGCATCATCTTCTTCTTCTGCACCACCTCACTTGACTGCACGGGCTCTGTCCCGATGGCGTCAGACTCTGCCGGGAGCCTTGCCTTGCCGGCACCAGGCCCTGCCGGGGGAGTCTCTGACTTGCCGTCTGCCGGTCTTGCCGCTGCCTCCGCCTCTTCCTCAACCTCCCTCTGTGCCACTAGCGCGGCACTGACCACTTGATTCGTCGCCGCCAAATACAGCAGCAACGGCTCTTGTGGTTTAGGCGCAACTAGTATCGGTGTAGAGGAAAGTTATCTCTTTAGGTCTTGCAACGCCGCTTTGGCCTCTGGGGTCCACTCCATTGGGCCTGACTTCTTCAGGATCTTGAAAAAGGGAAGGGCGCGCTCGGCAGATTGGAGATGAATCGGCCCATGGCGGCAATGCAGCCAGTGAGCCGACGCACATCCTTGATCCTCTTGGGCATCTCAATCTGCTCTATAGCCTTGATCTTGTCTGGGTTTGCCTCGATCCCACGCCGCGACACAAAGAACCCGAGAAGCATGCCGTACGGAACGCCGAAGACACACTTCTTAGGGTCCAGCTTGAGATTGATCTTGCGCAGGTTGGCAAACGTCTCTTCTAAGTCTTGTACAAGAGTTGCCCTGTCCTTGGTTTTGACCACTATGTCATCCATATAGGCTTCCATATTTCTATGTAGCTGGGGTTCAAAACCAATTTGGACTGCCCTTGCAAATGTTGAGCCAGCACTCTTCAACCCGAAAGGCATCCGTAAAAAGCAGTACGTACCACATTGGGTGATGAATGATGTCTTCTCTTCATCTCCTCTCGTCATGAAGATCTGGTGGTAGCCTAAGTAGGCGTCAAGGAATGATAACAGATCACACCCGGCCATGGAGTCAACAATCTGGTCGATGCGCGGCAACGGGAAGGGGTCCTTAGGACAAGCTTTATTGATATCTGTGTAATCAATACACAGCCTCCACTTCCCGTTTGCCTTGCACACCACCACCGGATTGGCCAACCACGTCAGATGGAGCACTCCCCTCACCAAGCCTGCTGCTTCCAACTTCCTGATCTCCTCTGTGATGAACTCCTGCCGTTCCAGAGCTTGCTTCCTGACCTTCTGCTTGACGGGTCGTGTGTGGGGACAGACAGCAAGATGGTGCTCAATCACTTCCCTGGGAACGCCGGGAATGTAAGACGCTTGCCATGCAAACACATCGACATTCACCCGCAGGAAAGTGACGAGCGCGCTTTCTTATTTGCCGTCGAGGGTGGAGCTTATGGTAAAAGCCCCTCCCGTGCCATCCTCCCTGACGGACACCTTCTTTGTCTCTGGTGGCGCAGCTCTGGATTTCTTGCTCTTGCCGGTGGAGCTCTCTAGCACGTCCTCGACGGTAGCACAACACTCCGAAGAGGTGCGCTTGCCGGAGTGGGCGTGAGAGGCCTTGCCGGTCTTCTCCTTCCTTCCCGGGGCTTCAGCGGCAGGAGCAAGTGCCTTGGCGGCAGCTGCTACAACCGCTTCCCGGTAGAGTAGGTCAGCGCAGATCAGCGCGTCCTTCTTGTCGGAGGGGACGGTGATGATGTTCATCGGC
This sequence comes from Triticum aestivum, assembly GCF_018294505.1. Classification (NCBI taxonomy): domain Eukaryota; kingdom Viridiplantae; phylum Streptophyta; class Magnoliopsida; order Poales; family Poaceae; genus Triticum; species Triticum aestivum. The sequence goes on along the minus strand of NC_057814.1, from coordinate 53,778,800 downwards.
CCAGGCATCTTCACCGTGTTGTAGGCGCGTAGTGCGACGCCGCCATGAACTTGGCTAGTGCCGGGCGGCCGAGGATACCGTTGTAGGGCAAGGGGATCTCGGCTACGTCGAAGATAATCCTCTCTGCCCTGTAGTTCAGCTCGCCTCCAAACTTCACAGGCAACGTGACCTTTCCCTTCTATCGGCTCCTTCCCGGGCGGACCCCTTGAAACGTACCCGTTTCCTCGCGGTCTCCATCAGGAATTTGCAGCCTCTTGACCACGACGGGCGAGATCAAGATCGATACTCTCTTTAAAGGCGCTCTTCTGAGTGTTCTTGATGATTCCATTGTGGATTCGTATATGTCATTTGACAAAAGGCAAGGACATGTGGGCTGCGCTCGAGGCCAAATTTGTTGCCTCGGACGCTGGCAGCGAGTTGTATGGCATGGAGCAATTCTATGACTACAAGATGACTGACGAGCGCTCTGTTGTATAGCAGGCTCATGAGGTACAGTCGCTCGCAAAGGAACTCGAGTACTTCAAGTGTGTGTTGCAGGACAAATTTGTTGCCGGAGGAATTATTGCCAAGCTTCCACCTTCGTGGAACAATTATTGCCAAGCCAAAGTGTCCTAACCGCTTTGAGGAGCGTGAACATGAGAAGAGCGACAAGTCCGCTAATGTTGTCATCGGTGATACTGATATGAAGGAATCTGGGTACAGTATTCTTCCTACCAACCTTTCAGTATTTCAATCTCCTGGTTGGTTAATTGACACCGGTGCCAATCTACATGCTTGTGTTGATGCCTCTATGTTTTCTTCTTACCAGGTCATAGGGACTTCTCCCGTGCTGATGGGAAACGGGTCACATGCCATCGTTCGAGGTGTCGGTACAGTCGATCTGAAGTTTACTTCGGGGAAGACTGTTCATCTGAAGAACGTTCATCATGTGCCGTCCATCAATAACAATCTCGTTAGCGGTTCCCATTTATGTCGAGATGGTTTTAAGTTGGTTTTCGAATCCAATAAAGTCGTAATTTCTAAGTATGGACAATTTGTTGGAAAAGGCTATGAGAGCGGAGGCTTGTTCCGCCTATCTTTGTCAGATATTTGCACTAAAGTTATTAATAATGTTTTCCACAATAATGAGCACACAATAATGAGTCTGATCCAATAATGTTGGCATTCACTTTGTCACATTAACTTTGGTTGCATGACGCGGCTTGCCAACATGGATCTAATTACAAAAATCTCTACTTTCAAAGGCTCTAAGTGCCAAATATGTGTGCAAGCTAAGCAACCTCGCAAGTCCCATAAGACTTCAGACGCAAGAGACTTGGCGCCACTAGAGCTTACACATTCTGATCTTTGTGAGATGAATGGCGTGTTGACAAAAGGTGGAAAGAGGTACTTCATTACATTGATTGATGACTCCACTAGATATTGTTATCTGTATCTTCTGAAATCAAAAGATGAGGCTTTATCTGTCTTCAAAAACTATAAAGCTGAGGCAGAGAACCAACTTGATCGAAAAATTAAACGGCTTCGGTCCGATCGCGGTGGAGAGTATTTTTCCAATGAATTTGATCTGTTTTGTGCGGAACATGGTATAATCCATGAGAGGATGCCTCCCTACTCACCTCAATCAAATGGGGTAGCCGAAAGAAAGAACCAAACTCTAACTGATATGGTTAACACCATGTTAGACACATCGGGTCTCTGCAAGGAATGGTGGGGGGAGGCGCTAATGACTGCGTGTCATGTCCTAAACCGAGTTCCCACAAAGCATAAGACCATGACTCCATTTCAGGAATGGGAAAGGAAAAGATTGAAACTCTCTTACCTACGTACTTGGGGTTGTCTGGCGGAAGTCAATATACCAATTCCAAAGAAGCGCAAGCTTGGACCAAAAACCGTGGATTGTGTTCTTTTGGGCTATGCTTTTCATAGCATTGGTTACAAATTTTTGGTAATAAAATCTGAGGTATCCGACATGCATGTTGGTACAATTATGGAGTCGAATGATGCAACATTCTTTGAGGACATATTTCCTATGAACGATATGTCGAGTTCATCATATCAGGAGATACCTACTCCATCTATTGAGGAATTTGCCGTAATTCCTCAACCCACCATTGCGATGGAACACGTTGAGAATCCCGTTGAGGGTGACAATGGAACTCCTGCGTGGAGTAAGAGATAGAGGGCCGCAAAGTCCTTTGGTGATGATTTCATTGTGTACCTTGTGGATCACACACCCAGCACTATTTCAGAAGCCTATGCATCTCCCGATGCTGACTACTAGAAGGAAGCTGTTCGTAGCGAGATGGATTCCATCTTAGCTAACGGAACCTGGGAGATCACTGACCGTCCTTATGGGTGCAAACCTGTAGGATGTAAGTGGGTGTTCAAGAAGAAGCTTAGACCTGATGGTACAATTGAAAAGTACAAGGCACGGCTTGTGGCTAAGGGTGATACCCAGAAAGAAGGTGAAGACCTGTTTGATACTTACTCACCCGTGGCTAGACGGACCACAGTTCGGGTGCTACTGTCACTGGCTGCCTCACATGGTCTTCTCGTTCATCAAATGCACGTTAAGACGGCTTTCCTCAATGGAGAGTTGAAGGAGGAAATTTACATGGATCATCTAGATGGTTTTGTAGTACCTGGTCAGGAAGGAAAGGTGTGCAAGTTATTGATGTCTTTATATGGCCTTAAACAAGCTCCCAAGGTGCGACATGAGAAGTTCGAAAGAACATTAACTGCAGCCGGCTTTGTAGTAAACGATGGTGACAAATGTGTGTACTATCGCCATGGTGGGGGCGAAGGAGTTATTCTTTGTCTGTATATCGATGACATACTGTTCTTTGGAACCAAACTTGATCTAATCAAGGAGGTTAAGGATTTCTTATCTCGCTGTTTTGAGATGAAGGATCTAGGAGTAGCTGATGTTATATTAATTAAACATCAAGCTGTTGAGAGATGAGAATGGTGGGGTCACACTGCTTCAGTCTCACTATGTGGAAAAGATCTTGAGTCGTTTTCGGTATAGCGACTCCACGCCTTCTCCAACTCCATATGATGCTAGTGTTTTGCTTCGAAAGAATCGACGGATTGCTAGAGATCAACTGAGGTATTCTCAGATTATTGGCTCGCTTATGTATTTGGCGAGTGCCACGAGGCCTGACATCTCTTTTGCTGTGAGCAAGCTGAGTCGGTTTGTGTCAAAAGCGGGAGATGATCATTGGCATGCGTTTTAGAGAGTTATGCGCTATTTTAAAGGCATTGCGAGCTATGGGATTCACTACACCGGGTATCCAAATGTACTAGAGGGTTATAGTGACTCAAACTGGATATCTGATGCTGATGAGATTAAGGCCACAAGTGGTTATGTTTTTACACTTGGTGGTGGCGCTGTTTCCAGGAAGTCTTGCAAGCAGACCATCTTAACGAGGTCAACTATGGAAGCAGAACTCACAACATTAGACACTGCCACTGTTGAAGCAGGGTGGCTTCATGAGCTCTTGATGGACTTACCTATTGTTGAAAAACCAATACCCCCTATCCTGATGAACTGTGATAATCAAAATATGATCGTCAAGATAAACAGTTCTAAGGACAATATGAAGTCCTTAAGGCATGTGAAGAGGAGACTAAAATCTGTCAGAAAATTGAGGAACTCCGGAGTTATTACGATGGATTATATCCAAACGTCGAAAAACTTGGCAGATCCCTTCACAAAGGGTCTATCACGTAACGTGATAGATAATGCATCGATGGAGATGGGCTTGAGACCCACTACATAAGTTGTCCATAGTGGTAACCCGCTCTATGTGATCAGAGATCCTGTGAACTGGAAGTGGGAGACAAACTGTTGGTCAGCTGAGAGGAGAGTATCCCTATTTTAATTATCCTACTCCGTGAAGATGCAATACTCTCCTAATCTGCATGGCAGGTTGATATTTATCTTAATGTGTTCCAAGTGGCTTATTTGAGTAAGCAGAGATGTTGTCTTGCAGAGCATCTCTTGAGGAACACACCTATATGAATTTGACTGTTAATGTCGTAGTCTGTGAGAATTGGGTGTGCTCTAATAATTTCATGAAAGTCCCTGGAGTATGACGTATATGCTCCACCTGCGGGGAAGCCTTGCGGCAGCCCAGTATCGGTCAAGAATTTGTGTGAAACTAGTTTTGCAAAAAACTTGTAGTTCAAGGCATAGTCCACTATTCAAGTTGTGATCTAGTGTAGCATAAAACTATAAGTGGAAGTTCAACTTCATAGTCTCCACTAAGCACCGGTATATAAACAATGTTTTGGAACTAAATGATGAGATGTGCTAATGAGACTTTGTGGGGGACTATTCGAATTTTGCTAGTAGGCCTTTGGCCCAAAGCCCAACTAAAATTCTGAAATTCTCTTGGCCATTCATGCACACATGTGAGTGGAGTGAGTGAGACTAGAGTTTAGTCCCACCACGAAAGTTGAGGGAGAGTTGCACCTCTTTATAAGGTGGGCTCTTCTACCACTTGTATGAGCATGAGAAGAGGAGACCTACACGCGCGCTCCTCCTCCTCGCTCGCCTCGCTGTGCCACGCCTTGTCACGGCGCGCCATGCCGTGCCGCTGGTTGCGGGATTGAGCCGAGCCGAGGACAAAGCTATGCACGTTGTTTATATTTTTGCTGTTCGGAAAAATTCATGAGTCATTAATTAATAATTAAATGACGAGTTAATTACTGAACCGTTTCTGATTCTTTTGGATCGTGACGACTCAGACGTGGGGTTTACTCCCACGACCTACCCGGCCTGCACTATATAGTCAGCAGACGTCTACCCAGAAAGAAGGTGAAGACTTCTTTGATACTTACTCACCCGTTGCTAGACTGACCACAATTGGGTGCTACTGTCACTGGCTGCCTCACGTGGTCTTCTCGTTCATCAAGTGGACGTTAAGACGACTTTCCTCAATGGAGAGTTGAAGGAGGAAATTTACATGGATCAGCCAGATGGTTTTGTAGTACCTGGTCAGGAAGGAAAGGTGTGCAAGTTATTAAACTCTTTATATGGCCTTAAACAAGCTCCCAAGGAGTGGCATGAGAAGTTCGAAAGAACATTAACTGCAGCCAGCTTTGTAGTAAACGATGGTGACAAATGTGTGTACTATCGCCATGGTGGGGGCAAAGGAGTTATTCTTTGTCTGTATGTCGATGACATACTGACCTTTGGAACCAAACTTGATCTAATCAAGGAGGTTAAGGATTTCTTATCTCGCTGTTTTGAGATGAAGGATCTAGGAGTAGTTGATGTTATCTTAAACATCAAGCTGTTGAGAGATGAGAATGGTGGGATCACACTGCATCAGTCTCACTATGTGGAAAAGATCTTGAGTCGTTTTGGGTATAGCGACTGCACGCCTTCTCCAACTCCATACGATGCTAGTGTGTTGCTTCGAAAGAATTGACGGATTGCTAGAGATCAACTGAGGTATTCTCAGATTATTGGCTCGCTTATGTATTTGGCGAGTGCCACAAGGCTTGACATCTCTTTTGCTGTGAGCAAGCTGAGTCGGTTTGTGTCAAAACCGGGAGATGATCATTGGCATGCGCTTGAGAGAGTTATGCGCTATTTGAAAGGCACTGCGAGCAATGGGATTCACTACACCGGGTATCCAAGGTTACTAGCACTACAAAAAAAAGACACATCCGTGACATTTTGGGCCGAACGAAAATCTTTTCTGTCATACTTATGACACTTCTATGATGATATAGGGACAAAACACGGTATCATCATAGATGTGGTGGGGTCCTACTTCTATGACAATAAATCATGACAGAAAATGGGCTTTTCGTCCTGGGCGGGCCAAAGACGCAGCTGCACGACATTCTTTGGGCCGTCCATGACGGAAAAAACCGTGGTAGAAGCGAGGGCGAGGAAAATATCGGGGTGTTCCCGTTTACGATGTGTGGTCGGGGCCAAGCGATGCGCGTTTCTCTCGTACACGCACGCGCGTGGGTGCGAGGCGTTGGGCCCTAATTGAACCCGAGCGATTGCACTGTAGGCTACGCGTTACTGAACCCGAGCGATCGATCGATGGCTATTAACTGAACCCGATCGAGCGATTCCTTCGCTACTGCTGCTAACTGAAGCCAATCGATGCTGCCTCTGGATGAACAGTGAGCATTGCTGGGGGGTTTGGATGAACAGTTCCCGGTGGGGGTGGATGAATAGGACCCCGTGGCATTGCCTCTGGATGAACAGTGAGCGTTGCTGGGGGGTTTGGATGAACAGTGAGCGTTGCTGGGGGGTTTGGATGAACAGTCCCGGTGGGGGTGGATGAACAGGACCCCGATCGTTCGAGCCGGTTGGGGCTGGATGAACAGGACCCCATCGAGGGCAGGACGAACAGGACCACCCCGTGGAGGGCTGGATGAACAGTAGACGGCGGAGGGGTGGTTGAACAGGAGCCCGTGGAGAGGGCTAGTTGAACAGTAGCCGATGGAGTAGCACACGGTGGAGGCTGGATGAACAGGAGCCTGTGGATGAACAGTCGCAGGTGGAGGCTGGGGGAGGTCGACGGTGGATGAACAGTAGCCCGTGGAGGCTGCAGGGGGTCGACGGTGGAGATGAACAGTATCTCGTGGAGTCCCGTTTTGCGGTACGCCACACCCCTCCCGATGAACATGACCCCTGTTTCGACCATAGCGCTCCAACACAAGTCCGTTTCCTCCATTTTGCGGTACGCCACACCCCTCCCGATCAACTGGACTCCCGTTTCGACAGTAGGAGGTCCGTTTCCTCCGTTTTGCGGTACGCCAGACCCCTCCCGATGAAAAGGATCCTGTTTCGAGCGTGGCCGGTCGAACACAAGGCCGTTTGCTCCGTTCTGCTGTATGCCAGACCTCGTTTCCATCGGCTGTTCCGTCCAAGCCGGTTGGCTCCCACGCGTTCCGTTGCCTCCCGATGAACACGACGCATTCCGTTGCCTCCCCATGAACACGAGGACGACGTTGTTTCTCCGTTCCGATCCAGCCATGTACACGAGCCCTGGCCGTACGTACGCGCGATTAGGCGTTCGAGACCTCGCCTGTATGTACTTACGTGGCCGTATTTACTTTCTTGCACCCTGGCCGTTGTACGTACGTGTACATGCTACGTGCGCTCCTCTACTACGACACGTGCGCGCCTCTACATCGACCAGTATGTACGTACACGTTCGCGACCAGAACGACAACGCTACGTACGCTTCGACCAGGTGGGTCCCGACTGTCACGCACTTCCTTGCGTGCGAAGATGTAGCTGGTGGGTCCCAACAGTCAGGGGTGCGAATCGTTTTTTTGTTTTTGCCCGGACGCACTTCCTTGTGTGCGAAGATGTAGCTGGTGGGTCCCAGCAGTCAGGGGGAAACATTTTTTTCGCGAAATACGGTGGCCCGTCCGGTGGGTCCCCGCTGTCAGGTGGAGGAATAATTATTTTGCGCGTAATAAGGAGGCACTTCCTTGCTGCGGCCGTGGACCCAACTGTTAGCCTCTCCACGTACAGTCCACATCCGATGGAAGCCGTTCCTTGACCACATTGACCACGCCTCACCGAGAGCACCACGGTGGTGGACGACGGCGAGGCCTAGGAAGGGGACGACGCGGAGCCGGGGAAGACGCGACAGTCGATGCCCACGCATAGAGGAGTACGAGGGTTCACTGGTTCGCTGCGGTGTGAGGCTGCCATCGCCGCAGAATAACAGGGGGTGTGGGTGAGTGGAGGGATGGCCTGGCCAGCGGTGGGTGTAGTAGGGGCGGTGAGGCCTCCGCCGCATCGCAGCCGGCCACGGGAGGCAGGAGCACGAGGCACGACCGACGCTGCTTTTGGGCGGCTAGAGCAAGAAGACCAGAGGTTGAAGAAGCACTACGGCCGTTGGATGGACATCGTACGGTCACTGGAGCTAGAATCGTTCATATTGACTAAGTTGACAAAGCCCTCCGTCCCTGTCAACTTAGTTGGCCCACAAGTAAGCCTCCCACTATTGTGGGTCCCAGCTAGCAGGGGGTATTCATTTTTTTGTGCGTAATAAGGAGGCACTTCCTTGCATGCGAAGATATAGCTGGTGGGTCCGACCTGTCAGCTGTGGGAACGTTTTTCGCGAAATACAGAGGCCCTTCCGGTGGGTCCCAGCTGTGAGGTGGAGGAATCATTATTTTGCGCGTAATAAGGAGGCATTTCCTTGCGTGCGGCCGTGGACCCAACTGTCAGCCTCTCCACGCACAGTCTACTTCCGATGGTGTCTTTCGTTGACCATGTTGACCACTCCGCGTCGAGCGCATCCAAGGTGGTGGACGACGGCGAGGCCCCGGACAACAACGAGCCGGAGATGGGAAGACGCGGGAGTAGAGTCGCAGGCGGAGAGGTGTACGAGGGTTAACTGGTTCTGGTGCGGTGTGGTTCGGCAGTCGTTGGAGAAGAACAGGAGGTGTGGAGGGGTGGAGGGATGGCATGGCCAACGGTGGAGTGGCGCTTCACAGCGAAGCGTGCTAAGCAGAGCTGCTAGCAGCAGGAGGCGGGAGCAGGTGGTCCCGGCGGCGCTGGAGGAAGAAGACGAGAGATTGAAGATGGATGCCGGTAGTTGGATGTAAATCTAATGGCTAACGATGTCAGAATCATTTGTTGACTAAGTTGACAACGACTTGCATTGGCCCTATTGGCCCACATTTCAGCCTCCAAAAATGTGGCACGTATTCAACCCATTTTTTCAAAACTTACAGTCTTTTTTTTGCGGGGTAGAATTTACAGTCCATTTGATCTCTTTTTTTTTTGAACTATAGTCCGTTAGCTGGGTGGGTGAACAAATAATGTAGCGTCCATGCGGCCCATTTATGTTTTTCCTAAAAAATTACACGCCATTTGCACTTTCTCGAAACACACGATTTTGCTGGGCTTATTCTAATTATAATGTTGGGGTGAGCGCAGCAATGTTATCAAAAAATAAACAGGGGCTCAGCATTTTGTTATATATATATAAATATATATTTAAATAATAAGTGATTTATTATTACATTGGTCCTTAAATCTTACCACGCTTTTGTACACAATCACCAGGATTTTCGTTGCAAAAAAAAATCCAGGATTTTATTGTTAAGAAATTATTTTTATAAGTTAATAAGATGTGGGATATTGTTTTCTTACAAATGTAAGTATCTGTTAAATATATGATGACAATAACAATAATATATAATAACATATAAAATAATTTAAATATATATAATATAGTTAGAAGGGAAACATAAGTTGGACCAGGCGTTCCTATTCTTATATAAAAAAATAGAACAGACCTCTGCATTTTCTTAAAAAAATACATAAATTGGGCTGCCGATGTTTCAGGAAAAATAAACCTCGGATGGGAGGTCCATAGGCCGGTCGATACATGACGGCCCTCAAGAAAATACAAACAGGCATATGGACCTCCCATCCGAGGTCGTGGGCTACGCATGTTAAAAAAGAAAGCCTAAACGGGGCAGCCCAAAACCCAGCTGATACTTGCTGCCCCAGTGATAATAAATGTTACTTGCCAGCTCCCCGGCTTCCTTGTGAATTTATCTCCTATAGTAACTACGTTGAAGCATATAAAAAAATGCAACTATGTTGACAAACCCGTGGGCCCCAACGTCAGTATAGCATTAGGAGGAAGTATTTTTTTCGATGAGGCACTTGCTTGCGTACGGCCAATAGACCTGGTGGGTCCTGACTGTCCGCCTCTCCACGTACAGTCCTCTCCAGATTCCTCTCGTTTGTTCAGCATGTTCACAACGGCAGAAAGCGGCGTCCCTCGTTTTCTCTGTTTTTCGCACACTCGACATTGTGTGGGCATCTTGAAAATAGCATATCTTTTTGACTGTGCATCATATGAAGATGTGCTATGCATGAATGTTGATCAGCATGATGTTAACTGGCTGGTAGTTCCAGTTTCGACCATGAATAAAACTTCTAGCATGATGTTAACACTGTTTGAAAAGGCCGTGTTAATATAAATGCTCTGCCTCTGAAAGTTGCAGTTTCTTATCTGAAACTGAACTTGGAGTTTCTTATCTGAAACTGAAACTTGCAGTTTCTTCTCTGAGAATCACATTGTCTGCACTTTTATACTCCTATGAAACTACATTTTTTAAGTGCTAAAAATAGATCTCTAGAATTCATAAAATACTTCATATGCTCAATACTGCAAATCTGAAATTCAAAAGACATTCATATCTGAAAGTACTCTCAAAATACACAACACAAAACACAATTCACAACCTGCAAATACTAACAACCTTAAGCTCCTCCTGACAATTCACAACCTGCCCGACTATTAGTCTGCGGGGGGGGGGGGGGGGGGGGGAGGTGTTGGTGTCAAAACCGGCGGATCTCGGGTAGGGGGTCCCGAACTGTGCATCTAGGATCGATGGTAACAGGAGACGGGGGACACGATGTTTACCCAGGTTCGGGCCCTCCCTATGGAGGTAATACCCAACTTCCTGCTTGATTGATCTTGATGAATATGTGTGTAACAAGAGTTGATCTACCACGAGATCGTAATGGCTAAACCCTAGGATCCGAGCCTATGTGTTTATGGTAATGAATGTCCCTTGTCCGGACTATGCTCTCCGGTTTATATAGACACTGGAGAGATCTAGGGTTACATGGAGTCGGTTACATAAGAAGGAATCTTCGGTCGCCAAGCTTGCCTTCCACGCCAAGTAGATTCCAATCCGGACACGGGTACAGTCTTCGGCCTTCATGTCTTCATAGCCCATCAGTCCGGCCCATGCATAACAGGCCGGACGCCCGAGGACCCCTTAGTCCAGGACTCCCTCAGGAGCCCCTGAACCTGGCTTTCAATGACAAGGAGTCTGGCACGCAGATTGTCTTCGGCATTGCAAGGCGGGTTCCCTTTCTCCGAACTCCAAGATAGTCTTCGGATGCAATGATCATATCCGGACTTGTTACGCACACCATACACAACCTCAGAGAGAATATAATATTTGTACGAATCTAATCTGTTGACATGTTCTTTTCAACACGACATTGCGTCTGTCTGGTCTTAATTCCGAACCGTTTTTCTTCTGCCATCCCACGTTTAGAGACGCAGTTGCTACTGGCACGTCTTGTCGAAACAGAGATCGTGTCCCCTTATTGCGGGATTCTCATCAATGCGGGCATGGGTAACTCAACCGTGCTGTTTATACAGCCCTTGGGAACAGGTGAATCCTAAGGCGAGTGAGGAGGCGTTTAATATTTGCTGCCTTTATAAGAGGATAAGGATTCCCTCTTCTTCTTCTCACGCTTTCTCTCTGTCTCCGCCTTTCCGATCTCGAGCTCCAGCGCCCAAGTTCTCATCTCCTTTCCACTCAAGAAACCATGTCCGGATCCGGTGGTCAGGGCAAGTGGATGGGCTCCTCCGTCAAGCAGGAGGACATTACTGATGTCACAGCCCTAGAATAATGCTTGTAATTAGTGGCATTGCGTACATGCATCATGTCTAAATTCTGAAAGTTGAATTGAGGGAATTTGAAAAGCCTCAAAATTTTATTTAAAATAAGGGCACATAACCCTGTAAATGCATTCAATGTTTCCAAATGGCCTTAAATAATGTTTGACAATTTTGGCAAGTGTTTTGGTCCAACCCAGAGTTACTGAACATTTTTAAGGATTTATTTTTGGGACTTTGAATTTAAATGAATAGCTATTTCAATTTGAATTATATTCATATAACTAGAATATAACTTCAAATGCCACTGAAATATTTTATGTGCTTTGGAAAAGTCCATCTAGCAACATAAAAATATTTCAGAGAAGTTGGCACTGGTTTTGAATTTTGTTTGAATTTAAAACAGTGGCCAAATAAATAAAAAGAAAACAAACAGAAATAAAGCAGAACAGAAGCGTACCTGGCGGCCTGCTACTGTAGTCGGCCCAGCTTCTAAGCAGCCCACCCGAGCCCACCTTGCTAGTCATCTTCCTCGCCGCGCCAGAAGGACAGAGCGCGTGTGGCCGCAGCACGCCGGCACGCGCGCGCCACCTCCTGCTTGCTGCCGCTTCCCCGACGTCGCCCTGGAGATGCCACGCACCTCTCTGCCTCTCTCTCTATCACGCGGTTTCTCCCCTCCCCTCTGCTCTATCTCTCACGGGGGCCCGAACGAGCCGGAATGCGCCGCCGCAAAACACCGTGCCCACTGCCGTCCCCTTGCCCCGTGGACGTGTTCCCTTGATCCGCCTCGATGATGTGAAGCTCCACGCCGCAACACATGTCCTCGGATGTCTGGAATCGCTGCCTTCGAGATTGTCACCGTCCCATCTGCTCGCTGGCTATCTTCGTCGATTCGCCGTCAACCGTCAATCCCCGAGCTCGTCGACGACCCCATCCAATGCGTTGTGAGCCCCGATTCTTTCCCCCATTTCCCGCTACCTTTCCCGCACCCTAGCGCCTAGGCCGTGCTAGCCGAGTGTTGGAAATATGCCCTAGAGGCAATAATAAGTTGGTTATTATTATACTTCCTTGTTCATGATAATCGCTTATTATCCATGCTAAAATTGTATTGATAGGAAACTCAGATACATGTGTGGATACATAGACAACACCATGTCCCTAGTAAGCCTCTAGTTGACTAGCTCGTTGATCAATAGATGGTTACGGTTTCCTGACCATGGACATTGGATGTCGTTGATAACGGGATCACATAATTAGGAGAATGATGTGATGGACAAGACCCAATCCTAAGCCTAGCACAAGATCGTGTAGTTCGTTTGCTAAGAGCTTTTCTAATGTCAAGTATCATTTCCTTAGACCATGAGATTGTGCAACTCCCGGATACCGTAGGAATTCTTTGGGTGTACCAAACGTCACAACGTAACTGGGTGGCTATAAAGGTGCACTACAGGTATCTCCGAAAGTGTCTGTTGGGTTGGCACGAATCGAGACTGGGATTTGTCACTCCGTGTAAACGGAGAGGTATGTCTGGGCCCACTCGGTAGGACATCATCATAATGTGCACAATGTGACCAAGGAGTTGATCACGGGATGATGTGTTACGGAACGAGTACAGAGACTTGCCGGTAACGAGATTGAACAAGGTATCGGGATACCGACGATCGAATCTTGGGCAAGTAACATACCGATTGACAAAGGGAATTGTATACGGGATTGATTGAATCCCCGACATCGTGGTTCATCCGATGAGATCATCGTGGAACATGTGGGAGCCAACATGGGTATCCAGATCCCGCTGTTGGTTATTGGCCGGAGAACGTCTCGGTCATGTCTGCATGGTTCCCGAATCCGTAGGGTCTACACACTTAAGGTTCGATGACGCTAGGGTTATAGGGAATAGATATACGTGGTTACCGAATGTTGTTCGGAGTCCCGGATGAGATCCCGGACGTCACGAGGAGTTCCGGAATGGTCCGGAGGTAAAGATTTATATATGGGAAGTCCCGTTTTGGCCACCGGAAGAGTTTCGGGCGTCACCGGTAATGTACCAGGACCACCGGAGGGTTCCGGGGGTCCACCAGGAGGGGCCACCCGCCCCGAAGGGCCCTATGGGCTGTACGTGGAGAGGGACCAGCCCCTTAGTGGGCTGGGCGCCTTCCCTCCCAGGGACCATGCGCCTGGGGGTTTGGGGGAACCCTAAGGGGAGGCGCCCCCCTTGCCTTGGGGGGCAAGGCAACCCCCCTGGCCGCCGCCCCCTCCTCAGATTGGATCTGAGGGGGCCGGCCCCCCTCTCCCTTGCCCCTATATATATGTGGGGGGTGGGAGGGCAGCAACACCCCAAGTTCTGGCGCAGCCTTCCCCCTCTTCCATGTCCTCCTCCTCTCCCGTGGTGCTTGGCGAAGCCCTGCAGGATTGCCACGCTCCTCCATCACCACCACGCCATCGTGCTGCTGCTGGATGGAGTCTTCCCCAACCTCTCCCTCTCTCCTTGCTGGATCAAGGCGTGGGAGACGTCACCGGGTTGCACGTGTGTTGAACGCGGAGGCGCCGTGGTTCGGCGCTTAGATCGGAATCAACCGCGATCTGAATCGCTACGAGTACGACTCCTTCATCCGCGTTCTTGCAACGCTTCCGCATCGCGATCTACAATGGTATGTAGATGCACTCCCCTTCCCCTGATTGCTAGATTACTCCATAGATTGATCTTCGTGATGCGTAGAAAATTTTGAATTTCTGCTACGTTCCCCAACAGTGGCATCATGAGCTAGGTCTATGCGTAGTTTCTATGCATGAGTAGCACACAAAGTAGTTGTGGGCGTCGATTTTGTCAATTTACTTGCCGTTACTAGTCTTATCTTGATTCGGCGGCATCGTGGGATGAAGTGGCCCGGACCGACCTTACACGTACTCTTACGTGAGACAGGTTCCACCGACTGACATGCACTAGTTGCATAAGGTGGCTAGCGGGTGTCTGTCTCTCCCACTTTAGTCGGATCGGATTCGATGAAAAGGGTCCTTATGAAGGGTAAATAGAAATTGGCATATCACGTTGTGGCTTTTGCGTAGGTAAGAAACGTTCTTGCTAGAATCCCATAGCAGCCACGTAAAACATGCAACAACAATTAGAGGACGTCTAACTTGTTTTTGCAGGGTATGCTATGTGATGTGATATGGCCAAAAGGATGTGATGAATGATATATGTGATGTATGAAATTGATCATGTTCTTGTAATAGGAATCACGACTTGCATGTCGATGAGTATGACAACCGGCAGGAGCCATAGGAGTTGTCTTAATTTATTGTATGACCTACGTGTCAATGAAAACGCCATGTAATTACTTTACTTTATTGCTAACCGTTAGCCATAGTAGTTGAAGTAATAGTTGGCGAGACAACTTCATGAAGACACAATGATGGAGATCATGATGATGGAGATCATGGTGTCATGCCGGTGACGAAGGTGATCATGCCGCGCCTCGAAGATGGAGATCAATGGCGCAGGATGATATTGGCCATATCACGTCACTTTATGATTTGCATGTGATGTTTGTCATGTTTACATCTTATTTGCTTAGAACGACAGTAGCATAAATAAGATGATCCCTCACTAAAATTTCAAGAGACGTGTTCCCCCTAACTGTGCACCATTGCGAAGGTTCGTTGTTTCGAAGCACCACGTGATGATCGGGTGTGATAGATTCTAACGTTCGCATACAACGGGTGTTGTCGAGCCTAGCATGTACAGACATGGCCTCGGAACACATGCGAAACACTTAGGTTGACTTGACGAGCCTAGCATGTACAGACATGGCCTCGGAACACAAGAGACCGAAAGATCAAACATGAGTCGTATAGTAGATACGATCAACATGGAGATGTTCACCGATGATGACTAGTCCGTCTCACGTGATGATCGGACACGACCTAGTTTGACTCGGCCCATGTATCACTTAGATGACTGGAGGGATGTCTATCTGAGTGGGAGTTCATTAAATAATCAGATGAACTTAATTATCATGAACATAGTCAAAAGGTCTTTGCAAATTATGTCATAGCTTACGCTTTAGTTCTACTGTTTAAGATATGTTCCTAGAGAAAAATTTAGTTGAAAGTTGATAGTAGCAATTATGCGGACTGGGTCCGTGAACTGAGGATTGTCCTCATTGCTGCACAGAAGGCTTATATCCTTAATGCACCACTCGGTGTGCTGAACCTCAGCGTCGTCTGTAGATGTTGCGAAACATCTGGCATACACGTTTTGATGACTACGTGATAGTTCAGTGCGTAATGCTAACGGTTTAGAATTGTGGCACCAAAGGCGGTTTTTTTGAAACGTCGCAGAACATATGAGATGTTCCGAAGACTGAAATTGGGATTTCAGACTAGTGCCCACGTCAAGAGGTATGAGACCTCTGACAAGTTTCTTAAGCCTGCAGACTAAGGGAGAAAAGCTCAATCGTTCAGCATGTGCTCAGATTGTCTGAGTACCACAATCGCTTGAATCGAGTGGGAGTTAATCTTCCAGATGAGATAGTGATGGTTCTCCATAGTCACTGCCACCAAGCTATTAGAGCTTCGTGATGAACTATAACATATCAGGGATAGACATGATGATCCTTGAGCAACTCGCGATGTTTGACACCGCGAAAGTAGAAATCAAGAAGGAGCATCAATTGTTGATGGTTAGTAAAACCACTAGTTTCTAGAAGGGCAAGGGCAAAAGGGATACTTCATGAAATAGCAAATCATTTGCTGCTCTAGTGATGAATCCCAAGGTTGAACCCAAACCCGAGACTAAGTGCTTCTGTAATGAGGGGAACGATCACTGAAGCAGTACTACCCTAGATACTTGGTAGATGAGAAGGCAGGCAAGGTCGATAGAAGTATATTGGATATACATTATATGAATGTGTACTTTACTAGTACTCCTAGCAGCACCAGGGTATTAGATACCGGTTCGGTTGCTAAGTGTTAGTAACTCGAAATAAAAGCCGCGGAATAAACGGAGACTAGCTAAAGGTGAGATGACGATATGTGTTGGAAGTATTTCCAAGGTTGATGTGATCAAGCATCGCATGCTCCCTCTACCATCGAGATTGGTGTTAAACCTAAATAATTGTTATTTGGTGTTTGCGTTGAGCATAAACATGATTGGATTATGTTTATCGCAATACGGTTATTCATTTAAGGAGAATAATGGTTACTCTGTTTATTTGAATAATACCTTCAATGGTCTTGCACCTAAAATGAATCTCGATCGCAGTGATACACATGTACGTGCCAAAAGATATAAGATAGTGATGATAGTACCACATACTTGTGGCACTGCCATTTGAGTCATATTGGAATAGAACACATGAAGAAGCTCCATGTAGATGGATCTTTGGACTCACTCGTTTTGAAAAGATTGAGACATGCGAACCATGTCTATTGGTATATATGCATGAAGAAACTCCATGCAGATGGATCATTTGGACTCACTTGATTTTGAATCACTTGAGACATGCAAATCATACCACATGGGCAAGATGACTGAAAGGCCTCGTTTTCAGTAAGATGGAACAAGAGAGCAACTTGTTGGAAGTAATACATTTGATGTGTGCAGTCCAATGAGTGCTGAGCCACGCAGTGGATATCGATATGTTCTTACTTCACAGATGATTTGAGTAGATGCTGAGTGTATTTACTTGATGAAACACAAGTCTGAATTATTGAAAGGTTCAAGTAATTTCAGAGTGAAGTTGAAGATCATCGTGACAAGAGGATAAAATGTCTATGATATGATCATAGAGATATCTGAGTTACGAGTTTGGCACACAATTAAGACATTGTGGAAAGTGTTTCACAATTAATACCGCCTGGAACACCACAATGATGGTGTGTCCGATCATCATAACTGCACCCTATTGGATACGGTGCATACCATGATGTCTCTTATCGAATTACCACTATCGTTTATGGGTTAGGCATTAGAGACAACCGCATTCACTTTAAATAGGGCACCACGCAATTCCGTTGAGACGACACCGTTTAGAGAAACCTAAGTTGTCGTTTCTTAAAAGTTTGGGGCTGCGATGCTTATGTGAAAAAGTTTCAGGCTGATAAGCTTGAACCTAAAGCGGATAAATGCATCTTCATAGAATACCCAAAACAGTTGGGTATACCTCCTGTTTCAGATCTGGAAGTAAACAGGTCCTTTCTCGAGAAAAAGTTTCTCTCGAAAGAATTGAGTTGGAGGATAGTGGAGACTTGATGAGGTTATTGAACCATGACTTCAACTAGTGTGTAGCAGGGCACAGGAAGTTGTTCCTGTGGCACCTACACCATTTGAAGTGGAAGCTTATGATAGTGATCATGAAACTTCGGATCAAGGCACTACCAAACCTCGTAGGTCGATAAGGATGCGTACTACTTCAGAGTGGTACGTAATCCTGTCTTGGAAGTCATGTTGCTAGACAACAATGAACCTACGAGCTATGGGGAAGCGATGGTGGGCCCGGATTCCGACGAATGGCTCGAGGCCATGAAATCCGAGAGAGGATCCATGTATAAAACAAAGTATAGACTTTGGAAGAAATACTTGATAGTCGTAAGGCTGTTGGGTGCAGATGGATTTTAAAAGGAAGATAGACAATGATGGTAAGTGTCACCATTAAGAAAGCTCGGCTTGTCGTTAAGATGTTTTCCGACAAGTTCAAGGAGTTGACTGCGATGAGACTTTCTCACTCGTAGCGATGCTAAGAGTCTGTTGGAATTGTGTTAGCAGTTACTGCATTATTCATGAAATCTTGCAGATAGGATGTCAAAACATTGTTTCCTCGACGATTTTCTTGAGGAAAGGTTGTATGTGATACAACCAGAAGGTTTTGTCAATCCTGAAAGATGCTAACAAGTATGCAATGCTCCAGCAATCCTGCTAAGGGCTGGAGTAAGCATATCGGAGTTGGAATGTACGCTTTGATGAGATGATCAAAGATTTTGGGTTTATACAAAGTTTATGAGAAACTTGTATTTCCAAAGAAGTGAGTGGGAGCACTATAGAATTTTTGATGAGTATATGTTGTTAACATATTGTTGATCAGAAATGATGTAGAATTTCTGGAAAGCATACAGGGTTATTTGAAAAGTGTTTTTCAATGGAAAACCTGGATTAAGCTACTTGAACATTGAGCATCAAGATCTATAAGGATAGATCAAAAACCGCTTAATAGTACTTTCAAATGAATACATACCGTGACAAGATTTTGAAGGAGTTCTTGGCTGTGTTACAAGGTGCGAGTATGGACTAAGACTCAAGACCTGACCACAGCAGAAGAGAGAGAAAGGACGAAGGTCGTCCCCTATGCTTTAGACGTAGGCTCTATAGTATACTATGCTATGTACCGCACATGAAGTGTGCCTTGCCATGAGTTGTTCAAGGGGTACAATAGTGATCCGGGAATGGATCACATGACAGCGGTCGAACTTATCCTTAGTATCTAGTGGACTAAGGAATTTTCTCGATTATGGAGGTGAAAACGAGTTCGTCGTAAAGGGTTACGTCGATGCAAACTTTGACACTAATCCGGATGACTCTGAGTAGTAAACCGGATTCGTATAGTAGAGCAGTTATTTGAAATGGCTCCAAGTAGCGTGTGGTAGCATCCACAAAATGACATAGATATTCGTAAAGCACACACGGATCTGAAAGGTTCAGACCCATTGACTAATAACCTCTCTCACAAGCATAACATGATCAAACAAGAACTCATTGAGTGTTAATCACATAGTGATGTGAACTAGATTATTGACTCTAGTGCAAGTGGGAGACTGTTGGAAATATGCCCTAGAGGCAATAATAAATTGGTTATTATTATATTTCCTTGTTCATGATAATCGTTTATTATCCATGCTAAAATTCTATTGATAGGAAACTCAGATACATGTGTGGATACATAGACAACACCATGTCCCTAGTAAGCCTCTAGTTGACTAGCTCGTTGATCAATAGATGGTTACGGTTTCCTGTCCATGGACATTGGATGTCGTTGATAACAGGATCACATCATTAGGAGAATGATGTGATGGACAAGACCCAATCCTAAGCCTAGCACAAGATCGTGTAGTTCGTTTGCTAAAAGCTTTTCTAATGTCAAGTATCATTTCCTTAGACCATGAGATTGTGCAACTCCCGGATACCGTAGGAATGCTTTGGGTGTACCAAACGTCACAACGTAACTGGGTGGCTATAAAGGTGCACTACAGGTATCTCCGAAAGTGTCTGTTGGGTTGGCACGAATCGAGACTGGGATTTGTCACTCCGTGTAAATGGAGAGGTATCTCTGGGCCCACTCGGTAGGACATCATCATAACGTGCACAATGTGACCAAGGAGTTGATCACGGGATGATGTGTTACGGAACGAGTAAAGAGACTTGCCGGTAACGTGATTGAACAAGGTATCAGGATACCGACGATCGAATCTCGGGCAAGTAACATACCGATTGACAAAGGGAACTGTATACGGGATTGATTGAATCCCCGACATCGTGGTTCATCCGATGAGATCATCGTGGAACATGTGGGAGCCAACATGGGTATCCAGATCCCGCTGTTGGTTATTGGCCGGAGAACGTCTCGGTCATGTCTGCATGGTTCCCGAACCCGTAGGGTCTACACACTTATGGTTCGATGACGCTAGGGTTATAGGGAATAGATATACGTGGTTACCGAATGTTGTTCGGAGTCCCGGATGAGATCCCGGACGTCACGAGGAGTTCTGGAATGGTCCGGAGGTAAAGATTTATATATGGGAAGTCCCGTTTTGGCCACCGGAAGAGTTTCGGGCGTCGTCGGTAATGTACCGGGACCACCGGAGGGTTCCGGGGGTCCACCGGGAGGGGCCACCAGCCCCGAAGGGCCCTATGGGCTGTATGTGGAGAGGGACCAGCCCCTTAGTGGGCTGGGAGCCTTCCCTCCCAGGGCCCATGCGCCTAGGGGTTTGGGGGAACCCTAAGGGCAGGCACCCCCCTTGCCTTGGGGGGCAAGGCAACCCCCCGGCCGTCGCCCCCTCCTCAGATTGGATCTGAGGGGGCCGGCCCCCTCTCCCTTGCCCCTATATATATATGTGGGGGGTGGGAGGGCAGCAACACCCCAAGTTCTGGCGCAACCCTCCCCTCTTCCATGTCCTCCTCCTCTCCCGCGGTGCTTGGCGAAGCCCTGCAGGATTGCCACGCTCCTCCATCACCACCACGCCGTCGTGCTGCTGCTGGACGGAGTCTTCCCCAACCTCTCCCTCTCTCCTTGCTGGATCAAGGCATGGGAGACGTCACCGGGCTGCACGTGTGTTGAACGCGGAGGCGCCGTGGTTTGGCGCTTAGATCGGAATCAACCGCGATCTGAATCGCTACGAGTATGACTCCTTCATCCGCGTTCTTGCAACGCTTCCGCATCGCGATCTACAATGGTATGTAGATGCACTCCCCTTCCCCTCGTTGCTAGATTACTCCATAGATTGATCTGGTGATGCGTAGAAAATTTTGAATTTCTGCTACGTTCCCCAACACCAAGCTCCGGCCGCCGCCTGCCTTGCCGCCATCGTGGCCTGAGCTCAAGACAACCGCGCCTTCGCACCGCATCAAGCTCCTAGTGATCCAAGGAGGTTGCCTAGACCTTCACCTTGCTCGCTCGTGCCCCGTAGCACCGTTTCCCGCATGTGCCCGAGCGCCGCCGCCGCCCACCTCGACGCCGGCGATGCTACAGCCCTCCCCAGCAGCTGCCACCTGCACCACCCGACGCGCCTCTCTGCGGGCATTCAAAAGAGCCTAGCCGCGCTACAAACGGCAACCGGAATCGGCCGGCCGGAGTACCTCCGCCGTCGGCTATGGTCGTCGGCGGTTAACCGCCGACGTAACCGGCCATTAGGGCCTAAGCACCCTACTAACTACCCCCTGGAGTCAATGACAGCCGGGCCCCACCGCCTAACTAACTGGCTAACCAAAATAGATTAAGGTTAATCTAACTGCGGTGGACCCCACGTGTCAGTTTGACTTGGTCAAGTCAGTGCTGACCAGTCCCACCTGTCATCCACCCAAACCAGCCCTGAGACACTGACGTGTGGGTCCCTCTGGTCAGGTTTGACCAGGGGCAGCCGAGTTGACCTGCTGACGCCAGGCTTACGTCATGCTGACCTCATAATCATTTTCTGGCGATTTTATATTTCAGAAATGAATTATAAAATCCAGAAAATTGTTTAAACTTCTAAAAATCATAGAAATTAATCTGCAACTCCAAATACAAAGAGTAATATATGAAAAATGATCAGAAAAATCAAATCTATCCATCTGTACTGGTTTCATGCATGTTAGAGCAACTTAAACTTGCTGTTTAGCTCAAAACATGTTAATGCACTTTATAAACCCATAACTTGAGTTTGTATTTGAATCTTTGATTCAAATGAGCTCAAACCACCCTGGTTGTAGATGCATTAGCCCAACACACTCACTTTGCCATGTCATATTCATGCATGATATTGTTGCATTGCATTGATTGTGTTTTCTCTCTGTTGCCGGTAATAGTCCCCTCTCAGTAGACGTTGCTTCGACGATGTGATCGTTGACACTAATGAAGACCCAATGCTATCTTCAGAAGTGCCAGGCAAGCAAAACCCCCCTTGTTCATTCCGATACAATCCCACTCTCTCGCTTCTGCTCTATTTTACTACATTAGGACAACAATGATTCAACTGTTACATGCTGCGGTAGTTGAACCCCTTTCCTTTGCATGTCCTGTCATTGCCACAGTAAATAGATGAAACCCACTAGCATGAGTAGGAGTTGTTTGAGCCCTGATGTGCCTACTCATTCATGCTTGTTTGTCATGCCTGCTACTGCTTAGAGTTGAGTCAGGTCTGATTCACCGGGGATGAATTGGAATGGTGATGAACATGTCCTACTGTGTGTGAGCAAAGCGTGTGAACACGATTTGGTAAAGGTAGCGGTGAGAGGTCATGTAGGAGTACATGGTGGGTTGTCTCACTGAAACCGTCCTCAGGAACTGAGTTCTGTGTTTGTGATTCATGAAACAGCTACTACCACACGTTGGGCCCTGAAATATGACCCCGCTCGACTTATTAACCGCCCTTGTCGTCTGTCGAGGAGTTGCAACTAGTTTCTGGTGTTTGTAGGATATGTGTTGGAGGCCGTGCGTAGAGCTGACCGTAGGGTGGGCTATGATGCGGTAGATACACCGTGGCCCGGTGTACCGGGCGCCCGTTTGGTGTCTCGGGAACCCTGCACACATCGTTTGGGGCTTTGAGCGAAACCCCGGCCGGATCTCCTCGCGGATGGAACCCGAATAGGCGATAAACCTGGACTAGAGACTTGTGTGGTTAGTTAGGTCGTGGTCTACACCCACGTCGGCTTTCGCTTGAAGTCTGCCGAGCACATGTCGTGTGCAGACACTAAGTGGTGGAAACATGTGTAAAGAAGTACACCCCTGCAGGGTTATAAATGATCTATTCGAATAGCCACGTCCACGGTAAAGGACTTCTGGTTTGCCTATAACAGTTCATAGACCAGTGAAAGTGGATACTCTAAAATGCGCAAGATAAGCGTAAGTGCTATGGATGGCGTTCTCGTAGGGAGGCGGGAGCTGATCCATAGTGGTGTATTGATTTGGTGAATATGTGGACTCGTGTGCGCCACCTCAAAAGAGTTACTTGCAGACGTAGTTCAGAATAGCCACCGCGTCAAGCTGGCTTGCTGCAGTTAAACTCCACCACCCCCCTTGTTGATACCGATGCATATCTATCTATCTATCTATATCTATCTATCTATCTATCTATACCTATACCTATACCTACCTATACTAATTACCGACTCCCTAAAAATTACCACGTTAATTAGAAATTAGGAGCCGTTCATCTCTGATGGGACCGAGTTATTAGGTGTAGATCTATCGATCTATTAATCTTGCCCGAAAAAAAAAATAACCTCACCCAAATCGGTTTTGCATCCGGTCAAGAGTGTCCACGTCATGCACGGCTCCTAGGTAGCGATCTAAAAAAGAGAGTCATACGTACGTATTGTACTTCAAGTCTTCAACGATAAGAAAAACCTACAGATTAGATGCAACAAAGGAAGAGGCCGTCTCCCTCTCTCCATCTCTCCCCGAAGCTCTTCTGCCCATTGCCTTATGTTCCTCCTCCGCCTCCTTCATCTCGCTACTCCCCCGACTCGCCATGGCCTATTCGAATGCAATCCTAGACCCCAAATTCCCATCTGTGCTGCAATCCCATCTCTCCTCGACTCCTTCCTCTACAATCTTTAATTCTCCTCTTATTCTAAGTTTTTGAATCCAGTATGGTTGATGAATCAGATGGGGAGGTACATCCATTGTCTGCTTGATCCATATTGTTTTATCAAGAAAAACTAGCTTTCAGGCACTTCTCTTTATCAGATTATATGTTTTGAGGAGTGCAGGAGAACCAGCTAGGAGCTCGGCATCGCCTAAAGTGGCACCCTTGCAGTAACTTTTTGTTAAACTGCGTCTACATCAACCAACCATGAGCCAGTTTACGTAGATTGTGCATCTACATCAACCAGCCATGAGCCAGTTTACGTAGATTGTTTATAGGAAGCTCTACACAGATGTCTTGCCATGATACCCGCTTTGTTAGACAAAAGAATTAGTTGACGGTTCCTTGGAGAGATTTTTTATTTTGTTTGTTATTTCCTCTGAGTAAACGCTGATTCTTAGATTATCTGCATGGTACCACGGTATATATATTATACAATTCTGTCTTTCAGTCTTAAAACGGCATGCTTACATTTAAGTTTTACAAACCTAACAAATTTCTCAAAATTATTTCTAATACGGTGCATAACCTTTCATTGTAGATCAGGAGTAAGATTCTAAAATTGTTGCCCATGCAAAAATTATACTAAATGTATGGCGTATTTAGTTATACAAGTTCATGCATACAAGACGTACATTTATTGTACTTGAAAGGGGATCCAGATGTATGTTTTTGCAGTATTAAACACTGATCATCTCAAAATTCCTGCAATTGTAATCAGTAATTCATATTTCTTAGGATTATTCCTAACAATATGCATGACCTTTTCTCTGCAATTTCGGTGTTCAGATTTCAGAGATGCTACCTTGGTTAACATATTTTTAGCTACGAGATCAGCATGAACTTTTAGTGATTTCGATATTTGATATGGGGAACTATGTGAATTGATAATCATCCAATATTTTCAGCTAAATATGTTTTTACGAAATTAGCAGATTAATGTGTTCCATTGTGCGCAGCTGAATGTTTAGAGTACATGCATGGCACCATATCTACTTCTGAAAACTGTACTTCAGACTAGGAACCACAAAAACTATCATTTGACCAAACTTAAGCACTACCATACTATTTGTAATTAAGTAGATTGCAAATATGACGTATAATCCTCACCTAGAATTTTCAAGTGATTTTATCGGCATCCAATTTCAGGATGGTCGCTTTATTGATCACAATTTTGGTTTATGTAGGTATGGAATCTATTCGCCTTTCTATCGATTTTTACCTCTCTAAATGCCTCTTCCTATTTCTACATAATTAAATCATATATTTTTTTGGGAAAATCAATGTATAGATCCGCAGTTTCTCTGTACGATGCACATGCTCTTATGTATGTTTTTGGACTGATTCTACATTGTTTTCTTGCTATGCTTACAAAACTCGAGTATAATAATTTGAAATTACCCAGTACATGTTTTATATGTCCTCTTGCATAGTGGCTTAATCCAGAACCTAAACTGATGACTAATATGAAACCTATATTGGGTCATTTCTCTAGATGGCTAAGCAACCTGAATTTTTAGCTAGGGTTCCAAAGAAGTTGCTGAAATAATGTAGCACTATGACAATAATACTCTGCAGATTTCTACCCTACAACATGATTATATTTGGTCTGTTACTACTTCAGACATGTCACCACTATGTCGTTTTCTGTATGTAAATGACATGTACAGATGTCGCTCTGGCTGACCCATCCATTTCCACATTACCAGCCCCAGGCTTCCATTGTAACACTATATAGGAATCCATCTACTGTCCTATATCTACACACCAGCTCCTCTAACAGATTGACTCCACTGACTGTGACCAAGCATGTTTGTGGCCATGATGCAGACATTATCTCTCACAAGAGCTCTTCTTCTTTCCTTCATGTGATACATTTAGATGCTACTTTTCTTATAGATGTATTGGTTTCTACGCTTCCATTAACTGCTGCCTTACGGCGATCTGATGGTTCAATGGCATGCTCACCATTTATTCTACAGTCTGTTTAAATCAGTGTTAGGTACTCCATCATTGATTTCTTTTTGCATATCAATTATTAAAATAATAAGTATATTTGTTTTTAGTGATTCCCGGTAGAAGATGATCTAAATATATATAGATAAGTGAGCAGTGTATTGGGACATCGGCCAATTCCTGGACTGGATTATATCAATCGGACCAAACACAGTTTGGATAAAATTGGTTTCGAGTGATCATCAGTAGAGAATAGGCCATGGTCCACAATGGAGCTTGAGCAACCTGTAATATATCTTGCAGAATTACCTATGCTAAGAGTATCATGTAGCTTGATAGTTGTTCTTATCCCGGAACAACATGGCCTTAATGTTCTTAGCATGGTTTGCTTACATAATAGTTCATAAAAATTTGAACTTATAATTACATAAATTAATATCTAATACATTGGTGCTCCTATATATTTCCTTGACAGTTTCAATACATGTTTGTTTCCTACATACATGGAGATTCATCATGGCCGCTTGCTGGAAATAGTAGCACAAGCCTCATGTAACCAGTCACCATCAAGATATTTACAAATTATTTATGTAGTTATTTATGGATGAATACTATGTCGAATATTTCTCTTCAGATGGTCTCACTACTATTTTATTAAAGACGACCACATTGTGCATTAGATCTTTCTCTTTCCCTCGATGATACTTGATCTGATTGATTATTCTATTAGTGATCTAAATGGATTAATTGATTAGAAGTGGAACCTATATGGCGTTCTCATATCTGAGTCATGTTTCAGATCATTGTTTTTAAGCTGGCCACATTCTACCTCATGCTTACACGTACTAAATTTTGTATCATGTTCATGCAATGAAGCAGATACAGAAGGAAAAAGATAACTGAAGTAAGTATACATATATTATTAACAACTTCCAAATTTATATTAGGGATCTTAGCCAGTTCAATAGTGGATAGTGTATTGTTGTTTTGTATTCCCGTTATGTCAGTAAAATAGTAACAACTTGCAAATTTATATATGGGAACATGTGGCTCATGGAACATTCAGTAGTAGATGATGGACGGTTGTTTCGCATGCCTACTGTGTCACTTAAATATTACGGAAATCTGTTCACATTAAAAAATACATGCATATGATAGAAATTGAAGCATGCATGCATGGGTCTCTATTTTTATATCCTCCCTCGGTCTCAAAAGATGTCATGCAAACTCATTTAAAAGTCAACTATTTTGATGTTTGATGAAGTATATTATGAATATATATATAAAACTACAATCTTGAATACATATATTATGAAATAACATCTAATGATGGTATATTGATATTGTTTATATTCATATTTTTGTGTAAATACTTGGTCAAACATGACCTTTTAGAGGTTGCCACGTGTCAAGCTGGGTACTGGATCAATACTAGAATATTAGAATTCAAAATTCCATTGTAAAAGCATATGTGACTTAAAACCTAATCATAAGTACATAGTTTGATCTATTGTATTCGACCGAACCCCTTCAGAGACTATTAGTAAGTTTCTACCGAAAGTGCCCTATATATTTTGATAATCAATTGCTGATATTTGCCATTCTTCTACTTAGTTGCAAACATTTTGGAGGATCTAAGTAATTTTCTTATATTGTAATTCCTTTGCTTGGATGTAATCGTCTAATATAGCGTGTTATTTCAAAATAGCATATGAATCATTAGGATATACTTTTTCAACAATGCTAGCCCGTGCAATTGCACGGGTTGACGACTAGTGTAGTTAGTTCTGATGTAAGTCTTGCTGGGCACATTTGTACTCACGTTTGCTTAATTTATGTTTTTGCAGAGAGACTTCAGTCTCGCTAGTAATTCCGCGTGGACTTCGACGTTTAGCTTGTTACCTCAGCTACGATCTTGTGCCCACGGCAGGATCTGCTAGATAGTCAGGCTTCTCAGCCTTTTTCATTTGTAGATGTCTGTACTCAGACATGTTAAGCTTCCGCGTGTGCTTTGACTTGTATGCTATGAATGTTGGGTCATGAGACCCATGTTTGTAATATCTCGCTCCTCGGACCCTATTGAATAAATACTTTGAGTCGTAGAGTCATGTTGTGATGCCATGTTGTATTTACACATATCGAGCATATTGTGTGTATGATTGAAATGCTTGGTATGTGTTGGATCCGACAACCTAGTTGTCTATCCTTGGTAGCCTCTCTTATGGGGAAATGTAGTCTGGTGCTTCCATTGAGCCATGGCAGTCTGCTACCGCCCAGATTCATATGCTGATGACCGACACGTTCGATGCTGGTTCATGTATGCCTGTCCCCGTAAGTTAGCGCCACTTTGGGTTCACGACTAGTCATGTCGGCCCGGGTTCTCTGTCATATGGATGCTAGCGACGCTATCATATACGTGAGCCAAAAGGCGCAAATGGTCGCGGGCCAGGTAAGGTGGCACCCGTGGGAATACCGTGCGTGAGGCCGCAAAGTGATATGATGTGTTACATGCTAGATCGGTGTGACTTAGGATCGGGGTCCTGACAACTGAGCTCCGAGCGGCCGGATATTTGGCGAAGGGAATCGCGCACCGCTTGCCAGCCGAGGGACAAATCATCCCTACGCCGGAGCCCAACGAGAGGGTAGTGTTCCTTCCTCATTTCTTCCGCGAGCTAGGGTTTCCAATCCACCCCTTCGTCCGCGGGCTGATGTATTATTACGGGGTAGATTTCCATGATCTGTCCCCGAATTCCTTCCTCAACATCTCGGCGTTTATCATCGTGTGTGAGGCCTTCCTCTGCATCCAACCCCACTTCGGGCTGTGGCTTAAAGTCTTCAACGTGAAGCCGAAGGTGGTGGACGGCCAGCATGCGGAGTGCGGAGGTGCCATGGTGAGCAAGCTGCCCAATGTCTCCTGGCCGAAAGGTATTTTTGTGGAGATAGTGAAGGAGTGGCAGAGACAATGGTTCTACATCACGGAACCCCGCGGCACCACCTGGGCCGCGGCTGCCGAATTCCGCTCCAGTGCTCCCATGTGGCTCACCTCTTGGGTCGAGAAGAGTCCGGACTGGTGTTCGTCTGATGAGCTGATAGCGTTGCACACGCACGTCCAGAGCATGATCGCCAAGAACATCAAGCTCGTCGATGTGATACAGGTGATGCTAGTTCGTCGGATTCTTCCATGCCAGCGCAGAGGATGGCCCCTGTGGGATTTCAACCCGAAGAAGCATCGGACCCTGGTGAGGCTCTTCGAGACCACCCACGAAGATGCCTGGAAGTTGCTCTTTAAGGGCAACGAGAAACCGCCGGCCACGGATTCAAACCGTGGTCACGACTGTAAACACCCCGTCAGCGAGGTATGTTACTTTTGACGTATCCCCAGCTTAAATATTTCGAGGATGATGTCTGAGATTTTATCATTGATCCCTCAGGACTGGATGGAGAGGGCAAAGTGGATCCAGTGTCCAGCTCCGCTGCCCGAAGAACCGGTCATCCCACGCCTAGCGGAGATGCTGGTGCCGGCGCCGAAGAAGAAGGCCAAGGGGGCCAAGAGTGGCCCCCGTCGCAAGGGCACTTCGGACGCGACATCCGAAGACGACGAGGCCCATTCCTCTGTCCCTGAGGACAACGACGACGAGGAGGAGGAGGAGGGAAACAACCCCCCTTCCGAGGAGAAGAAGAAGAAGAGGGCGGCCTCGGCACATCCGGAGGCGAAAGTGCCCAAAAAGGGGAAGGGCGCCCCAGCGGTCAACACCGCGTGGGACGTTGACAATAGTCCGGAATGGCGCCCCCGCACTAAGCCCTAGGCCGCATCGTAAGTGACAGGGCTCGCTCATGCGCACATCCAGCCCTTTCTCTCCATTATCTTGATGTAGTTAACTGTACTATTGCAGTCCGGCCCGCGACCTAATCCAGCGATCCTCATCTAGAGGTTCGTTGGCTCCATCGGAGATGGCGAGCCAGTCACCACCGCCTTCTTACTCCCCCGGGGCAAGGGATGACACCGAAGTGCTGTCCCAGAGGACCTCTCCGAAGGGAGGAGCCCAGGACGTGGTCCGGGAGGCGCCACAAGGCGAGACCTCCACTGCCGGACACATGGAGGACACAATCCCCATGGAGACTGGCGAAGAGGGCCGCATCCAGTTTGGCCCTCAGCCGAACACAATTCCGGAGACCCATATGGCTCCGGGCGAACAGCCCCCTTTGAAGGAGGGGGGTGCGGCGCTTCCGCCGGTCATCCCTGTCCATCCAGGGGCACCGGATAACCTGATGGAGGCGCTACGAGGCGCCTCCGTTATGGACGAGCACCATGTCCTTATGGGCGCGGTGATCGAGAAGGTTCAGTCCGCCAAGGGTGGACTGAACGAAGCCTGCAGCAACCTGTTAACAGGTTTCGAGGTAAATAACATAAAAAGAGAAAATCCCATGTAGTCAGTAGCCCCTGAGACACTGTCCGGTGTTCGGCGAGGAGGACCGAACAGAGGATCAATCCTCTCTTGCAGGAGACTACCGTAATACGTATGCATAAGCAGGCGTCGCTGTTGGCCGCGACCTCGCATGCTGCCGAAGTCTCTGAATTGAGGCAGAGGCTGGAGCGGACCGAGAACGAGCTCGGCGAGGTTAGGGTTTGGCTCTAGGAGAAGCAAGCTGAATAACGGCTTGCTGTATGTTCGGAAAACGTAGGCGATGCATATTGACTGTAGTGTCGTAATATGTGCAGGAGCCGCGACCGAGGTGGAGACCCTGAGGAAGGCCCTGGGCGAGGCCGAGGGGAAAGCTGTCCAGCAGCAAGCCACCCATAAGAAGCTCGAGGCCTGGGTCAAGGATATCCAGTAGGAGCTCCAGGATGCGGTGAAAAAATGTGAGACCTTGGAGCATGATGCGTAGGCTCAAGGGGCCGAACTCACCAAGGCTCGTCAGAGCGCGGAGACCGCACGAAATGAGGCCCAGGCCGCCCTCCAAGAGATTCAGGAGGCCAAGAAGGTCACGGCGGGTAAGGATTTTAAGATGCAAAGCAAGTGTGTGGCGAAGCAGTACCTTTTACTAACCCGGGTTCGGAGTTCCCCAGGGGCTTTTGCGGATCTACCACGCAGCGTATCAGACGCTGCGGAGTTCTATCGAGCCGAAGGAGGAGGTTCTACTGGGAGGCTATTCTGGTCGCAGTATGCGACGCCAGAGCATCCCGTGTCCTTCACCGATCAGCTGAAGTAGCTGGTGGAGCTGCACCGGGTGGCCGAACTAGCTATGAAGGATGTGATGATCCGGCTATGGCCAGCCGAAGCTATGCCTGACAGCTACTTCGGACTCGTGGGGCGTCTAGTGGAGGCCTGTCCGCGGCTGGACGTCGTCAAGCGCTCTGCCTGTATTGAAGGTGCCCGTATGGCCTTCGCTCGCTGCAAGATGTGGTGTGCGAAGATGAACGCTGTTGAAGTTTCCAGCGGGCCGCCGGAGGGCAAGGAGCACCGCACACCCGAGCGATATTTCGCGGATGTCGTAGAGGGGTCTCGACTTGTGGCGGGGCAATGTTCGCAGGACATTGTATTTGAATAAATGTTGCCCTTGCCTTGTATTATGGGAACAAAGCCGGTTTTTGTAAAATAATTTTATTATGCTTTGAATTGTTTCCTCCTGTGCGGCCGTGTTATTAGCAATCTGAGGGTTGGCCAGTCGTCGGCTTCTGCCCTCGCGTATGTAGTACGGAGGTGTTCGGGATGGATTCTAAACAATCTTGATCCAATTATATGGTCCTTTGGAGGAGTTGTTTAGCGCAACGAACAAGGCAATCGGACTGTACGGCTTAAACGCCCTCACTTAGCCATAGGAGTTTTATAATTAAGCAAGTGCGCAGCCCCTGGTCCAAGCCAGGGTGCTGTCACCATCTGATCAGGAAGTGCCGATCCTTCGCATGACGCGGAAAAAATCTCCAACGATTTTTTAACCCTCGAACAGCTGTCCGGCTCTCGTCGTATCATGACAGTCAGTTTTCGGCTTTCTCTACTGAGGTGCTCATCCGGTCAAGGCCAGGGCACAATCGCTGTAGTTCTCCCTTTACTACCCTAGCCGACGGAGCGAAACGTAGGGTAGCAAGCACAGGAGCCGGACAACCCAACTATTGACCAAACACATGATTCGGAGCCGATGCATATATTGCTAAATTCGGGGTGCCAAACGTATGTATAAGAAGTGTTCGGACTTTGCTGCCGTATTGTGGGGCGATAAGTAGCCCCTGGCGAATATGAAACGTACAGAAGAGTATCGATGCAACAAATAGGCAGATCGAAATAAAACGAAGTAAGAAGCGAAAACCACAGAAACTGGGCCACGAACCATTTTTATTATAACTAGATGGATACGTCTAGGCGTATCTTGTACAGATGGTGCGAGAAGTATCCGGGCTATTTAACATGCCAGAATCAGTAGGGCGCAGCGTGCGGGTCCTGAGAAATAAGTATGAATACCGTCAAGAAGAACGTATAAAGGTTACCCTACACACATGTGCTGCTTCCCTCCGTTGTATGCCAATCCTTCTAAAGGACTTGCGATCTGGCCCACGAAAAAAGGAACCTGAAATAAAAAAAGTTAAAGTATGTGTGTCTGGGATCGGTCTGGCCGAACTGTAGCCCCCGGGTTATCTTGTGCCTCCGTCGATGTCCATGGAATTTTGAGTGCGTAATTGTGTACGCGTGGTACAAATGCCACTACCTCATTGGGACTGGGACGGAGGCCGAATTGCTAGTCGAGTTCTTGACGAGCCGCGCCGTCCTGTTGTAGTGAAGTCCGGAATCTCTTAGTGACGTCCGAGGGCTCGACAGCCGTACTATGGTGCTGTTTGAGAAGGCCGCTCTATACTTCTGCTGCTAGGGCGGCGGTGTGCTCCTCTGTTTGGAGGGAGCGTTCCGTATTGCCATTGACTGTTATGACGCAGCGTGGACCGGGCATCTTGAGCTTGAGATAAGCATAGTGTGGCACTGTGTTGAATCTAGCAAACGCGGTTCGTCCGAGCAGTGCGTGATAGCCGCTGCGGAAGGGGAAGATATCGAAGATTAAGTCTTCGCTTCGGAAGTTGTCCGGAGAACCGAAGACCACCTCCAGCGTGATTGAGCCTGTATAGCGAGCCTCTACGCCTGGTATGACTCCTTTAAAGGTAGTCTTTGTTGGTTTGATTTGCGAGGGGTTAATGCCCATCTTCCGCACTGTGTCCTGATAAAGCAGGTTGAGGCTGCTACCACCGTCCATCAGGACTCATGTTAGGTGAAACCCATCAAGAATTGGGTCGAGGACTAGTGCGGCTGAACCGCCATGGCGGATGCTAGTTGGGTGATCCCGACGATCGAAGGTGATCGGGAATGATGACCACGGATTGAATTTTGGGGCGACTGGCTCTAGCGCGTAGACGTCCCTAAGTGCTCGCTTACACTCCCTTTTGGGAATGTGTGTGGCGTTTATCATGTTCACCGTTTTGACTTGAGGGGGAAATTTCTTCTGCCCCCCCAGTGTTCGGCTGCCGGGGCTCTTCGTCCTCGTCCTCACTTCGTGATCCCTTTTCCTTGTTTTCGGCATTTAACTTGCCAACCTGCTTGAAGACCCAACAGTCCCTGTTAGTATGATTGGCTTGCTTATCCGGGGTGCCGTGAATTTGGCACGGACGGTCTAGTATGCGGTCCAGGCTGGAAGGTCCTTCGTTGTTTCTTTTCTATGGCTTCTTCCATTGGCCGGACTTGGAGCCGCTGAATCTAGCGTTGACTGTGGTGTCATCGGTGTTGTCGCCAATGCTTCGGCATTTGTGTCTATTGCGCCAGAGCTTGCCGGTGCTGTTCTTTGCCTCAACGGGGTCTGCCTCGCTGGCTGTGTTTTTACTACGAGCCAGCCAGCTGTCCTCACCCACACACAAGTGGGTCATCAGTACCGTGAAAGCTGCCATAGACTTCGACTTTCCTTGGCCGAGGTGGCGTGCTAGCCATTCGTCCCGGATGCTGTGTTTGAAGGTTGCTAGGGCATCGGCATCCGGACAGTCAACGATCTGGTTCTTTTTGGTTAGGAATCTAGTCCAGAATTTTCTGGCTGATTCTCTAGGTTGTTGAACTATGTGGCTTAAGTCGTCGGCGTCCGGTGGCTGGATATAAGTTCCTTGGAAGTTATCAAGGAAAGCCTCTTCCAAGTCTTCCCAGCTGCCGATGGAATTCTTAGGCAGGCTATTTAACCAGTGCCGAGCTGGCCCTTTGAGCTTTAATGGGAGGTATTTGATGGCGTGGAGGTCATCTCCTCGAGCCATATGGGTATGGAGAATGAAATCCTCGATCCATACTGCGGGATTGGTTGTGCCGTCGTATGATTCAATGTTGATAGGCTTGAACCCCTCGGGGAATTCATGATCTAGTACTTCATCTGTGAAGCAGAGAGTGTGTGCGGCACCTCTATATCGGGCCGCGTCGTGGCGTAGCTCTGATGGAGTCCGTCTGCGATATTCGGCCCGGGCGTGGTTTGGTTTATCATGTCCGAATAGGTAGCCGTCGTCATGCCTCGAGGAACGCCCTTGCGATCCGTAGATCGATCTTGTATGTGCTACTCTATCGTCCAGGATCTGCCGGAGGTCGTACGTGTGACCCCGATCTCTTCCGTCTCTATTTTTATCCCGGCCGTGGGGTGGCCGACCGGCTGCCCTATCTCGACCACGTGGTGGTCGTTCCGCATTACGCGAGGGAGATGTGTGCTCCGGTGCTTCCTCATCGAATTGAGGTAGCAGTCTGCATTTTGGGTAGCTCTTGGCTGGACGCTTGAGGCCGTATTCTTCGGCTGTCAGGACATTAGTCCATCTGTCGATGAGCAGATCTTGTTCAGCTTGACGCTGCTGCTGTTTCTTCTTCAGGCTCCTTGAAGTGGCTATGAACGGAAGCTTAAAGTGCTCCTGATCCAGAGGATCCTCAGGCACGATGAAGTCTTCGTTGCCGAGGCTAGTCTCCTCCTCGGAGGGTGGACGGTAACTGTCATCCTCCGAGTCATCTTCTATGGCCTGTTCATCAGGGTTGTCTTGCCTGTTGTCATGTTCCTCTTGTTCGGATGTAGCTCTGACAGGGTTTTCATTGTTTTCGGCGTCGCCTGGAGTACTATTCTCTCTGGTGACGTTGTTGCCGTCTTTTGAGCGATGAGGCTTAGAGCGGCGTTTGGGGCACCGGCGCTTGGACTGCGTCTCAGAGGTTTTATTTGCATCTGGCTCTTCTTTGTTGTCGCCAGATCCTTTAGGTGTATCAACCATGTACACATCATACAAAGAGATAGCCGTCCAACGTCCGGTGAATGGCGGGTCTTGGCCTTGCTCCTTGTTGGCATCGTCGTCCATACCGTCGATGTCTTCAGAGCCATAGTCAAGCACGTCGGTTAAGTCATCAACGGTGGCTATGAAGTCGGTGGCGGGTGGGAAGCGAAATTCCTCGTCATCCGCCTCTAATTCGAACCGAACATAGTTCGGTTGTGAGTCCTCCAAGGATAAGTTCTTTAAAGAATTTAGTACGTCACCAAAAGGTGAGTGCTGGAAGAAGTCTGCGGTGTCAAATTCAAAAATCGATAACCGATCCAGCTCGGTGTCCGCGGGCGCACCTGATCCGGAACGTGTAGCCGGAAACGAGTCCGGAGTTCCATTGACGCATGTATTGCAGGATGTAGAGTCCGTGTGCGGCTCCAACGCCATGGACTTTATGGCCTCGGAGGGAACGATCTGCTTCGGTTATGAGGTCGTTGCAGCAACAGGATCCATCTCCTGGATGTGATCCGATGACAGATTTAAGTCATGTTCATCGGAGAGAGGGGGAGCGACTGCCGCAATCTCGAATCCATCGAAGATCAAGTTTCCACGGGTATCCATGACGCAGTTTAAGCTTCCAAATCTGACCTGATGGCCAGGGGCGTGACTATCGACCTGCTCCAGATGGCCAAGCGAGTTGGACCGCAGTACGAAGTCGCCGAACACAAAGGTTTGTCTGGGGAGGAAGGTTTGTCCCTGAATGACGCCATTACTGATGATCGAAGGGGCCATCGAGTCCTTTGACAATGGCACAGTGGAACTCTCAATGAAAGCACCAATGTCGGTGTCAAAACCGGCGGATCTCGGGTAGGGGGTCCCGAATTGTGCGTCTAGGATCGATGGTAACAGGAGACGGGGGACACGATGTTTACCCAGGTTCGGGCCCTCTCTATGGAGGTAATACCCTACTTCCTGCTTGATTGATCTTGATGAATATGAGTGTTACAAGAGTTGATCTACCACGAGATCATAATGTCTAAACCCTAGGAGCCAAGCCTATGTGTATATGGTAATGAATGTCCCTTATCCGGACTATGCTCTCCGGTTTATATAGACACCGGAGAGATCTAGGGTTACATGGAGTCCCTTACAAGAAGGAATCTTCGGTATCCAAGCTTGCTTTCCACGCCAAGTAGAGTCCAATCCGGACATGGGTATAGTCTTCGGCCTTCATGTCTTCGTAGCCCATAAGTCCGGCCCATGGATAACAGGCCGGACGCCCGAGGACCCCTTAGTCCCGGACTCCCTCAGGGGGGCAATCCCTCCTATTCCTCGGCGGCGGACAGCCGCCCCATGAGACGATATAAATGGCGAGGGAGAGGATGGCGGGGAAGCGTCGTCGGGCCAACTGTTTTTCTCCTCTTGTAGTTGGGTTCGGTCGATGAAGACTGCACTGGCTCGCTCTGGCACGACACCCTCAC
Organism: Triticum aestivum; assembly: GCF_018294505.1. Lineage (NCBI taxonomy): Eukaryota > Viridiplantae > Streptophyta > Magnoliopsida > Poales > Poaceae > Triticum > Triticum aestivum. The sequence continues at coordinate 53,742,354 of NC_057814.1, read as the reverse complement.
AAACGGCACCCTGTAGATGCTCGATCCTTCAATCTCTTGTGGATGCTCCATCTGGGATCGATACTCCCACCACCGCTCCCTCACGACCGGATTCGGTGAATCTGTTTGCTCGATGGCCCAGAGGAGCAACTCTATGTACTCCCGCGCGACTCCCTCCGGGAGTATCGCCGCCTTTTCGCTCTGTTCCAGATATTTGGCCATGGATGTCGCCGTCGCCGCTAGTTGATCCTTGTTGTCAAACCAAAACTGTATCTCCAACATCCTAGCTAGCTTCACAGGGTCGCCGTCTGCGATCCTCACGTATCGGTTGTACTCCTCCATCGATCTACTTCTCCACAGCACCTTCACTCGCCGGCGGTGAATTTTTAATGGAAGAGGAGAGTAGCAGCGCTAGTTTTCATTTAGAACGGGAGAGGAGCGACGCTGGTTTTGGATTTGAACATGAGAAGAGGGGCGGTGGTTTTGAAATGGAAGAGGAGAGGAGCGGCGCTGGATTTAGATTGGAACAGGAGAGGAGCGGCAGTGGTTTAAGAGGAGAAGAGCGCAAGAGCGGCGCTGGTCTTGGAAGTATTTTTTTTGTTTTGCGTATTTTGGGTCAAAGTTTGACCAGGTACTGTATTTGACAAGCAAAATGTGAATGCATGTCACAAAAATTTTATCGTTTGGTTCGTATCTGAATGTACTTTCCAATTATATTATTTTTGCAATGTATGACATATATTTTATTTGCGAAAATCATGGTCAATTATGACCCATAATAAAAGGGAGACTAGTTAATGTGGGGTCGCTTTCTTAATTGAAGGGTAAATTGATTTTGATTTTGATCCAGTCACTGCGCGATGGCCCTCTCGTCTAATCCTAAATCGCTGCCGCACGCTCCTCTCCCTCTTCTCCATTGCAAAACCACCTCCTCTCCTCTTCATCATCTCCATTCCAAAACCACCGTCTCACCTCTCCCTCTTCTCCATTGCAAAACCACCTCCTCTCCTCGGACGAGGATCCCCTGAGGTAGCCCATCCTGCCATTGAGACACTGACACATGGGTCCCACCAAGCACGGGGCCCACCTGTCAGCGACCGAAAGGCAGGGGAACCTCTCCTCTCCATCATCTCCATTCCAAAACCACCATCTCGCCTCTCCCTCTTCTCCATTTCAAAACCACCCCCTCTCCTCTCCATCATCTCCATTCCAAAACCACCGTCTCGCCTCTCCCTCTTCTCTATTGCAAGACCACCGTCTCTCCTCCCATCTTCCAAACCGGACCACTCAACAGGACATCTATGGAGGGGATGCAGCAGCGAATCAGGCAGATCGCCGGTGGTGTCGTGGTATTCCCACGGGGGGCTTGCGAGTCGACAGATGCCACAAGGGCTTAGTGTGAGGGTAAGACTGCTGCTGATAGGCCCGGGAGCGGGTATGCGAGTAGCACGCGCTAGTTTACCCAGGTTCGGGGCTCTCCGGAGAGATAATACCCCTACTCCTGCATGTCTGAGTATATATATCTAGGGTGTACATCGGGCAGTACAAAGTGCTCATGGAGCTGTATCTGGCATCAGTGCCACGGGCATCTAACTCTGTATATGTGTATGGCCGGAGTGAGCATGCATGCTCTTGTGGCTAGGCATGGCCGTGGTGGAGTGTGTGGCCGTCGGCCTCTAGTGGATGGATGGATGGGTGGCATATATATAGGTGAGCTAGCTTACTACCTAAGCTAGGTAGTGGCATGGGGGCAAGTGGGCATGGGGCACCATGCCCATGATGGTGTGGACGTGATGTGCATGCCTCCTTGTCCCTGGAGCACTTTATAAAACAGTGCCCATGGACAGATACACTGTAGATGATGTCATCGTTGTACAGCCGTCTTGGCCGCGGTATGGCCGTCACATTGGTGTCTTGTCGGTGTCGGGTCAGGCTGCAGTCAGCAGCCGGCTGGTTGGCGCAGTAGGCAGCCGACAGCCGGCCGGGCAGAGCAGTCGGACAGGGAGCCGGCAGGAGCGGCCGGGCAGTCGGACTGAGGGGCTTTGCTAGCCCCGATGTCTTGAATTATTGTCTCGCCGTCTTCGGGGTATCCGTGGCCAATTACTCCGACAGTAGCCCCCAAGCCTCCGGGCAACTTGGCAAAATTGGGCGGAGGTTTTTTGGCGGGTGTTTCATGGAAATGATCATGCAAAAGACAAAGTTAGTCCATGCAGATATATCAAATGATTGCTTTTAACACTGCAAGTTTTATGTGGAGGGTGCCGACTCGGTTTCGTCCGAGCCCCCTTCAATCTCTTTCATGTTCCCTCCACTCTTTGGCTTGCTCTCGCTTGCCGGACAGCCACTCTGCGGTCTGTGGCTGAGAGTGGGCCGCGGAGTGGAGTGTACAATACTCAGATTCTGGGAGCGAATTCAACCGAGTTGATACTTGTAAAGGAAATGGTCGGGTCGCCCGAAGCGTTTCTCTTCCCAGACGTTTTTCGCATGGGTGGCCTCCAGCGTTCACTCTTGCTAGCCGGACAGCCGCTCTGCGGTCTGTGACTAAGAGTGGGCCTTTGGTACCGCGCACGCTACTAAGCCGTCTGCGGGAACTAACGTCTCAGGCCAAGCGGCCAGCCCCCGGGCCAACTCTGGCTGGCGCCGGGGCGAACAGTGATGCAACTGTAATAAAATGCGGAGATGGCCCCTCGAGCATCGCTCGAGGTTATCCGTGCTTCCGCGGTGCAAAAACATGCGGGTGAGGAGCTCACATTGATTTTCGTGTAGCCGAGGTGGAGTTTGCCGAAGAGAGCCGGCGCACCCACTGGGTGTGGCCTTCGAGCCCCCGGGCGCTCGAAGGGGGGTCCCGGCCGGTCAGGCTCGACCGGCTAGGCGGCGAGGCGTCTTGCATCACCCTTTTTCTTCTTCTGCCGGCTGCTGGCAGCCGGACAAAACTCTTCTCTTGTTTTCGTTTCTTGCAATCTTCTGTGGGGGCGCGTCAGCGCACCCACTGGGTGTAGCCCCCGAGATTCGGGCTGACTGCTGAGCAGTCGGGCCGGATCTCCCGGCAACTACTTCGTCTTCTTTCTCGTGGGGGCGCGTCAGCGCATCCGCTGGGTGTAGCCCCGAGATTCGGGCCGACTGCTGAGCAGTCAGGCCGGATCTCCCGGCGACTACTTTGTCTTCTTCTTTTGAAGTTTGTGCTTTTTTCTTCTTCATCCGGCTGGGCAGGCGGACTCCTGCATAGGAGTCGGGCTCTTTACAGCCGGCCAGGCAGTCAGTGGTCGGACGCACATCTGGCAGTCGGACGCATATTCCAGCCGGTTGCGTGCAGTTGAACGCACATCTCTCTCATTTATTTATTTTCCTCTTTCTGTCCGACTCCACGCGGGGAGCCGGTCCCTTCTTTCCTCTGCTGGCTTGGGCAGCCAGCATCTCTCCACCCGACCCCATTTCTTTTTCTCTATATTTTTTTCTGCCAGTCGGCTGTGGGCAGTCGGCTTCCCACTCTTTTTGTTTCTTTTGCTAGCAGTCGGCCCGACTCTTCTCTTTCTCTGTCTCCACGAGGGCAGCCGGACCTTGACTTTTCTTCGCCGGCTCCAAACGAGCAGCCGACGCCCACTTCTCTTTCGACGAGCAGTCGGCCACAGGAGGGGGCTGTAGTGGAGGGAATCGGAGCCGGCAGGCGGCCGGCTAGCAGCGAGCCGGTGACGCGGAGGGCCGGCTGGCGCGCCCATCTGGCGGACGGGATGCGGCGGTAGCCAGCGCGGAGTCTGGGGGCAGCCGAACAGCCGGTGCAGGCCAGACGGCGGAGGCGGCACAGCAGCAGCCGGGGGCGCGGAGGCCGGCAGCGGAGGTGGCCGGGAGCCGGCCAGCGGCGCCGGATGCGGCCAGGGTGAAGCTGGTGGAGCCGGGCGACACGGTAGGGGGCCGAACTCGGCGCGGGAGGCGGGCGCGGCGTGGGGCGCGCGGACTTGGTGGAAGCCGGCCGGGAGGCGCGGCGCGCGGAGCCGCGAACGCGGGCGAGGCGCCGCGGATGCAGGCGAGGCCGGCGCGGCCGACTGCGGGTGCGCGCGAGGCGGAGCGACCGACTGCGGGCGCGCGTGAGGCGGAGCGGAACCCATGCGGCCAGACGCCACGGGGACGAGGCGGACGGTGTGGTGGAAGCTGGAGGAGTCGGTCGCGCGTGCATGCGCGATGCCGAGGCGAGGATTGGAGCCACAGCCGGCCCAGGCCTAGCGGGCGCACGGGCGATGCGGAGACGGCCGATGCGGGGCCGCGCGCGCGGGGCGGAGCAGCATGACGACGCGAGGGCTGGGCGCAGGCGGAGGCGACCGCGAGGCGGAGGGGACCAGCCGGCCAGTGGCTCCGGAGCCCGGCAGAGCAGCGCGGGAGGCGGAGGACCAGGGTCGGCGCTGGTGCGGAGACGGGTGAAGCAACAGGCAGGTGCGGCAGCGGCAGCAGCTGCTGGGACGCGGTCCGGCACCGGAGCGAGCACGGCGGCGAGGAGCAGCGCCAGCACGGGGAGCCGACGACGGCCGCGAGCGGTGGTGCGCTGCCGCAGGCAGCAGCTCGGGGCTGGGCGCGTGGTTGCTGATGAGCACAGAGGCCTACGCGGATGCAAGGCGCAGCGGCGCGGGCGGAAGACAGGTATGCAGCAGTGCTGCTGGCGAAGGCAGCAACGGACCCAGCCGAGGACACGAGCACATCGACTTGCAGGGACATGAGCGGTGACGACCTGTGCGGCCAGGAGCGTACAGTGAGTGTACACGCACCACATGACCATTATCTGGGGCATGTACGGGGTAGTATCTGTGTAGTGGTATGGCTAATGGTTTGACCATTATTGACTAGAATCTAGCTAGCTAGCATACATGATATATGGAGTAGCGAACGCCCGTTCCGGCCGGAGCAAAGCGCAGCATGGAGGGGAGTGGACGCGAGCGACGCGTGGATGGCCACGGCCAACCGAAACGAGGCCCCGCGCGCGGCGCGCGCGGACGGACGGTCAGCGTTGCGGTTGTGGTTATGATGAAAGCGGCGAGGCCGACGACGAGGACGCGCCGTCCCGCGCGGCCGCTACGGGGGCGGGTCGAAGTCGAGCCCCCGAGCGCTACCGGAGAGACGGCGCAACGCCGCGGCGGTGATGGCGAAGATGGTCCGCCCGGACTGCGAAACCAGCAGCAGCGTGGTAGCATAGTAGTAGTACCACACCACGGTGGGCGCCAACTGTCGTGGTATTCTCACGGGGGGCTTGCGAGTCGACAGATGCCACAAGGGCTTAGTGTGAGGGTAAGACTGCTGCTGATAGGCCCGGGAGCGGGTATGCGAGTAGCACGCGCTAGTTTACCCAGGTTCGGGGATCTCCGGAGAGATAATACCCCTACTCCTGCATGTCTGAGTATATATATCTAGGATGTACATCGGGCAGTACAAAGTGCTCCTGGAACTGTATCTGGGATCAGTGCCACGGGCATCTGACTCTGTATATGTGTATGGCTGGAGTGAGCATGCATGCTCTTGTGGCTAGGCATGGCCGTGGTGGAGTGTGTGGCCGTCGGCCTCTAGTGGATGGATGGATGGGTGGCATATATATAGGTGAGCTAGCTTACTACCTAAGCTAGGTAGTGGCGTGGGGGGCAAGTGGGCATGGGGCACCATGCCCATGATGGTGTGGACGTGATGTGCATGCCTCCTTGTCCCTGGAGCACTTTATAAAACAGTGCCCAGGGACAGATACACTGTAGATGATGTCATCGCCGTACAGCCGTCTCGTCCGTGGTATGGCCGTCACATCGGTGTCTTGTCGGTGTCGGGTCAGGCTGCAGTCGGCAGCCGGCTAGTTGGCGCAGTCGGCAGCCGACAGCCGGCCGGGCAGAGCAGTCGGACGGGGAGCCGGCAGGAGCGGCCGGGCAGTCGGACTGAGGGGCTTTGCTAGCCCCGATGTCTTGAATTATTGTCTCGCCGTCTTCGGGGTATCCGTGGCCAATTACTCCGACAGGTGGCGACCAGGCAAAGTTAGCCATGTTGAAGGAGATCCTTACTAGGTTTGACAATGAGTGTGAGATTTCGAGGAAGGTGAGGGCCATGTGGCAATGTATGCGAAAGAGCGAGACGACGGCGATGAGGGCGGCGATGTACTCCTCGGCGGCAGTCATGCCGCAGTCCTTCGAGTTCATCGAGTATCTCCTCTGGGCGATGGAGCAGACAGATTCGCTCGAGGCGAAAGTCAGGCGGAGGTGGTGGGCGTACAGGTCAAAGGTCGAGCACCCAAAGGATAACGAATCGATCGAGTACGGTGTGTCGTTCGTGAGGGTGCAGAGCCAGCTGGAGCCACAAGAATATTCATTCTCCCACCGCAAGAGGAGGCCGGATGGCGCGACGTCGCTTCCCCGCCGTTCTCCACGGTTCCCTCGACGCTCGCCTCATTTCAATGGCGTCGGTAGGGTTTAAGGTAAGCTTCGCACTAACCTAATCTTTCATCTGCTCATGCTTACAATCAGTGTGACAACTAATAAAAAGCATGCTTACAATTAGTCTCCGAGTACTATGCCAATCACCCTAAAATAGCTCTGGACCTTTGGGTCAAAGTTGTGATACTGTGTACAAATAAAGAAAAATAGATCGGTGCTTCTTTCAGAAAAGAGTACACCCCTAGAAAACTGCCAATATAAGCTACTAGTAGTTTTTTAGGTCTAAGCTACTAGTATTTGGTTAGAGCATTTGCTGCCGAGAAAGATCCATCCACAGTGAGCGCCACACATCCCACTGATGGTGGTGGATGCCAATGCTTAGATGGAGCAGGGTTGGTGTCGGTAATTTTTACTTGGCACCTCGCACTCTGCATATATGTCGGTTCCATCCGTACATTTGTGCAGTTCCACCAAAAGGCAGCTGAATAACCCTGTTTGCACAGATAATGAAAAGGCGTGATTACATTATAGTGGCACTAGTTGATGAAACAAACACTAATAAACAGAAGAAAATATTACATCATACTGGAAATCAACCCAAGTCTCCCCGATACACCTTCTACCAGTGATGAACATCAGTGTACCGCGGTTGTACAAGGAGGGGCCTTGAGATATTCAAATCTCTATTTTTGTGTAGATCAACTAAAATTAAGCACCCAGTTTGCAGAAATGCTTAAACATTAACAATGGGACTAGTTGATGAAACATACATTAACAAAGAGAAGCACTTTATTTATCTACATTGGATATGAAATGATAGAGAGGACACTCGCTCTATTTTAACTATATTATTACTTCATTTTATCAGTGACACTAGGGTCGAGCAGGTGGCTACCGTGCGTCGCAAGGATGAAGGCCGGGGGTGCTTAGACTGGGATGCTGAAGCCGGCTCTTTCAGTCCCTATCTTCCCCCTGATGTTTCTGTGGTAGCATTTGGGTTGTAATCCAAACTTGGTCGAGCTAGTGCTCCGTCCCCCTACCTGCCTAGATTATGTGGCGAACTTGTCTCCTGCTAGTACTCAGTCCGTTCTAGTAGTTGTTGCATAACTGCCCGTTTACACTGAGATGTTGTCGGATAATGGTTCTCTATGGTTGGGTTTCTTTAATGAAATCGGAGGGAACCCCCTCTTTCGATATATATAAAAAAACAGTGGCACTAGCGGTGCCAAAACATTGCCTCAAATTAGTAGTGCCACTAGATTAAGGTGCAAAATAATAACATTACTGCTTTATCATGGCAGTGCCAAAACAGTAGCACAAGGGCAGGATCATCATGCAGGATCTTTGGCAAACGGTCAGACCAAAAAGGAACATACCTCGTGATGGGAACCATATCTGCAGTCAACGCCATCGTAGAAGGGATGACACCAGTCACCAACATGGATGATTCAATTCATGGGACCTTTTGGTGCAGTTCACCTAAAATGAAGCAATGTCCCATGAGCTAGTAGCTTCTTATTCTTTTTTTAAGAAAAGGGCTCCAGCCCCGGTTCCATTTCCATCAGAAAATGAAACCCACAGAGCTTCTTCTTCATTAGTTGCAATAAAATTGAGCAACATCAAGGTTGGCCGTGAAGCTCCTGGAGAGTAGGCGGACCAGGGCAGTTGCATCTCTAAGGAAAAGAAGCAACTTATCTTAATGGGAAATTTAGCAGGACATGAAAAAAGTGCCACTGATTCATATTACTGGAGGCATTACATTGAAAACAACATTGGTTTAACGTGTCCTTACTTTTAATAGTGCAACTGCTACATTTTACCAGTGGCATTACATCAGAGCGGCTCGGGGCAACAAACATCAGAAGAGGATAACTAGGTTGGTCCCATTTTTGTTCGGTATATAGCCACCTTATACTGTGTGAGGCTAGCAAGTCTAGTGCTGGACTTACTCTGTTGACTTGTCCCCCAGTCCCCACTTTCTTTCCTTTTTCAACCAATAGATCGGGTTTATATTGAGTTTGTACTACGTTCCCTTTATTTCACTATTAGACCTAGAGACCAGTTGGATAGCCAGTCTCTGCAACTTTTCGCCCCCATTATTTCCTCTTTCGACCAAGTCCTAGATTCAGGTAACAAATCTTCCCCCACCCCACCCCCTTTCTTCATTGTCTGAACCAAGTACTACTAGATTCGAGTGCATGAACTAGTTTTATCTCTTAACAGTAAAAAATTAGGTGGTTTTCGAATAGCCGATCGATCCTATCTACACGACGGGGCCTGAGAAATAGTAAAAGATACAAATGCAGCGACGTCAGGAGCTCGGGAAGTAGAGCAAGGCCGGTTTCGAAGGAAGTTATACCTGAGGGTCGCCAGGATGTCGCTAGGTGGGCGGCGGGAGGCCGGATCTGCCCACACTACGGCAGCAAGGAAGAAGGGCTGGGAGGCCCTCCCCCGCCAGCGATGCTTGGGAGAGAACGGCAAGGAACGCTGATCGGGACGCGCCGGCAGTGGGTGCTACCTCTTGAGCACTGCGTTGGTTTTCCCTTGAAGAGGAAAGGGTGATGCAGTAAAGCAGTGTAAGTATTTCCCTCAGTTTTTCAGAACCAAGGTATCAATCCAGTAGGAGGCCATGCACGAGTCCCTCGCACCTACACAAACAAATAAAATCCTCGCAACCAACGCAATAAAGGGGTTGTCAATCCCTTCACAGTCACTTACGAAAGTGAGATCTGATAGATATGATAAGATAATATTTTTGGTATTTTTATGATAAAGATGCAAAGTAAAATAAAAGGCAATAAAAATAGCTAAGTGTTGGAAGATTAATATGATGGAAAATAGACACTACTAGGGAAAACCCTAGTGGTAGCGCGGGTTTTGAGGCTATCAGCAGCGCGGGCAGCCGCGCTACCAATAAGGCGCTACAGCTAACTGTTAGTAGTAGCGCGGTCTGTACACGCGCTACTACTATGGACTGTATCAGCAGCGCGTTTTCGGAACGCGCTACTATTAATTAGCTGTAGCGATTTCCTTGCCCCGCGCTACTGCTATATCTTTCATCATTTCGCCCCGGCTTCCTACCCCGTTTCAGCTTCAATAAACAGCAATTTCCAGATACTAGGTACTACTAGATATCAATTTCATAAAGCATTATAGGTACTAGGTAGTACTCCCTCGGTTCCAAATTACTCGTCGTGGTTTTAGTTCAAATTTGAACTAAAACCACCACGAGTAATTTGGAACGGAGGGAGTACTAGATAATAATTTGATATATACTCAACATGCATCCTCAAGCAGTACAAGGTGATATCGACGACGATCATCATATGTAGTTCTAGATAATATCGACGACAATCATCATATGTAGTTCTACATGATATCGACGACGATCATCATATGTAGTTATAGATGATATAGCCACACACACATATGTAGTTCTAGATGATATCGACGACGATCATCATTCTCAAGCCTGGGCGGTGGGTGTTCCTGATAGTAATTAGGATGGCCTATCCAACACGAAGATTCTTGCCAACGAGGAATCTCTTCCACCCAACCGAGTTTAAGTGTGTGCGACCGTCTGTGTCCATGCGGTAAGTACAGGTGGTGACGGAGCCCCTTGCAGTAAGGCGTAGTCCAGCTGAGCCTTCTTCATCAGGCTTGATACCACAACTCACAGATATGTTTTTTGGCAATTTCTAAATAAGAAAAACATATCAATTAATAATTAGCCTCGCACATACTCTTGCAAATATATTTCCATTAAGTCTAGATTTCTACACTATCAAAAGACACAGTACTACGCATTTGTACTAACTAATCATGAATTCTACTAATAAGTATATATGGATTATCTACACTATTGATAGTTCCTTGGATTCTACACTAATAAGAGCATGTGATCCGACTCTATACTAAAGCATATCATCGACTAGATTCCACAAAGCATATCATTGGACTCTACACTAAGCATATCATCGGATTCACTAAGCATATCATCGAATCATTTGCATTTGTAAGTATAACAATAAAGCACATATATATCATCAAATTACTACAGGAAGTATGTATAACATACCATTTCATGCCGATCGACCATGGTACTTGTCAGGCGGGTCACGAATGGCACCCCGACAAAGTCATCATGTGGCGGAATTATGTCCCATAGGTTGCACACCTCCTCCTCGCTCAGCCTCATTCTTTGAGTTATGATGGCTTCATGAAGTGGGTTCTCATCATCTTCGTCGAGTGGGTCCTCATTATCTTCATCATCTTCGTCATCTTCATCATCTTCCACCAGGTTGAGATAAATGACAGCCAGCTTGGGTCTTTCTGCTCTGAAGGAGAAGCTGATCAACTCACCACCAGTAAGACGCATGTGGGCAAGGAAATGGGCCCATCCATCTCCTCCAATCTGCGACATATTGCGTCCTTTCTCGACCTCCATAGTGTACGGCCCCCAGGATCCTCAAATGTCACAGTGTCTCCTATCAGCTTGTTGAATTTCAACCTCACATTGCATGGGATGATCTGTGTAAAGAAAGCAGAATGACACAATGCAGTAATGCCAACACTAAAAATAAAATAGTTGTTACATTTCGTCTAATTTCTTACCGCCGCATGACGAAAACTCGGCTGGCAGTAGATGCCGAACAGCTTGCCAGTTGCAAGGCTGCTGGCGCACCTTGACTTGCACAGTTGACATAGTGGTGGTGGTGGTGGCGCCATTTTCCTAAAGCAATATGAGCAAAGGATTAATGATTCACTTCACAGGAAAGAAAAACAGTAGCATGTGATATTTTTGGTTCTTCCGCGAGAAGCAATTTTATGGACAAAGCATTTCGGTGGCACCTATTGCCGAAAAAACTTTTCACAAATATCTACCAAATAAGGTACCACCTACCAAGACATTTCATCTCATTTGGCCCCTATTGCCTAAGATAATTGATTAAAAAAACAAGTGGCAAATTTAACTAAATTGGCACCTACATTTTGCCAAAAAATAACTTATTACAAAAAAACGAAAGCATGCATCTACCTATCCATGTACAGAAATAATAACAATAAAATGGTGCATACTAAATCAACTAAATCAACTAGCCTACTAAATCCACTAGCATACTAAATCGACTAAATCAAAATGTTCTAAATCAACTAAATCAACTAGCCTACTAAATCAACTAAATCAACTAGCCTACTAAATCAACTAAATCAAGATGTTCTAAATCAACTACATACTAAATCAAAATGTTCTAAATCAACTAAATCAACTAGCCTACTAAATCAATGTGTAGCAGGGAGGAGGGGTTGTGGATGGAGGAGGGAGGAGGGAGAAGGAGGGGCGACTCGAGGAGGGAGAAGAGAGTAGGACGGAGGAGGAAGAAGGAGCGATGAGGGGCCAGCCGGCGGCGAGTGGAGGGAGGACAGAGGAGGAAGGCGGAGCGAGGAGGGGCGACGGGGGAGGACCGGCGTGGGGGGTTGAGGGGGAGATCGAGTGAGTGTGAGTGTGTGACTGGATCGGATAGGTCGGAGAGGGGGGGAGATGGAATGGCTTAGCAGTAGCGCGCTATAGCAAAAGGCGCTACTGCTAAACGACCTAGAAGTAGCGCCTTTCACAAAGAGCGCGCTACTGCTATGTGTCAGCATGTAAAAATAGACATAAAAAATACATTGATCATCAATGATCTTTTTGTGTACAATCTGATTTGTCAATATGAGTCCTCACCAGTTTAGGAAATGGTGAAGACTCATATTGCGGCCACAAATTCTACACATAGAGTTCAACGAAGACCAAGTGGTTGTGAAAGTTTGAGAAGTAACATATTTAAGGAGGTACAAACTCTCTTCACGAAGCGAGGTGGGCCTAATTTTTTTAGTAAACTTAGCAGTATCGGTTACTGTGTAAATGCGCTACTAGTATGGTCCCTAGCAGTAGCGCTCTTCATACTAGCGCACTGCTGCTAGAACTAGCCTCGCGGGGGCGTCGTGGGAATTATAGCAGTAGGGCGTCTTAGAGTGGGCGCGCTACTGATACATTGCTTCAGCAGCGTGGTTTGTGTGAGCGCGCTACTGCTAGTTAGCAGCAGCGCCTTATTTTAAAACGCGCTGCTGGTACGATTCTGTGTATAGGCTTTTCCCTAGTAGTGAGACCCAGGGGCCATAGGTTTCACTAGTGGCTTCTCTCGAGAGCATAACTATTACGGTGGGTGAACAAATTACTGTTGACCAATTAACATAATTGAGCATAGTTATGAGAATATCTAGGTATGATCATGTATATAGGCATCACGTCCGCGACAAGTAGACCGACTCCTGCCTGCATCTACTACTATTACTCCACACATCGACCGCTATCGAGCATGCATCTAGAGCATTAAGTTCAAAAGAACAGAGTAACACTTTAAGTAAGATGACATGATGTAGAGGGATAAACTCATGCAATATGATATAAACCCCATCTTGTTATCCTCGATGGCAACAATACAATACGTGCCTTGCTACCCCTGCTGTCACTGGGAAAGGACACCGCAAGATTGAATCCAAAGCTAAGCACTTCTCCCATTGCAAGAAAGATCAATCTAGTAGGCCAAACCAAACTGATAATTCGAAGAGACTTGCAAAGATAACCAATCATACATAAAAGAATTCAGAGAAGATTCAAATATTGTTCATAGATAAACTTGATCATAAACCCACAATTCATCAGTCTCAACAAACACACCGCAAAAGAAGATTACATCGAGTAGATCTCCACGAGGATCGTGGAGAACTCGGTATTGAGAACCGAAGAGAGAGAAGATGCCATCTAGCTAATAACTATGGACCCGAAGGTCTGAGGTAAACTACTCACACATGATCGGAGAGGCTATGGTGTTGATGTAGAAGCCCTCCGTGATCAATGCCCCCTTCGGCGGAGCTCCGGAAAAGTCCCCAAGATGGGATCTCACGAGTACAGAAGGTTGCGGCGGTGGAATTAGGTTTTTGGCTCCGTATCTGGTAGATTGGGTGTACGTAGGTATATATAGGAGGAAGAAGTACGTCGGCGGAGCAACGTGGGCCCCACGAGGGTGGAGGGCGCGCCCAGGTAGGGTAGGCGCGCTCCCTACCTCGTGACTTCCTGGTAGCTTTCTTGACGTAGGGTCCAAGTCCTCTGGATCACGTTCGTTCCAAAAATCATGTTCCCGAAGGTTTCATTCCGTTTGGACTCCGTTTGATATTCTTTTTCTGCGAAACTCTGAAATAGGCAAAAAACAGCAATTCTGGGCTAGGCCTCCCGTTAATAGGTTAGTCCCAAAATAATATAAAAGTGTATAATAAAGCCCATTAAACATCTAAAATAGAATATAATATAGCATGGAACAATCAAAAATTATAGATACGTTGGAGACGTATCAAGCATCCCCAAGCTTAATTCCTGCTCGTCCTCGAGTAGGTAAATGATAAATATAGAATTTTTGATGTGGAATGCTACTTAGCATAATTTCAATGTAATTATTCTTATTGTGGAATGAATGTTCAGATTTAATATGATTCAGGATAAAAGTTTAATGTTGACATAAAAACAATAATACTTCAAGCATGCTAACCAAGCAATTATGTCTTATCAAAATAACATAGCCAAAGCAAGTTATCCCTACAAAATCATATAGTCTGGCTATGCTCCATCTTCCCCACACAAAATATTCATATCATGTACAACCCCGGTTTTAGCCAAGCAATTGGTTCATACTTTTTAACGCGCTTTAGCCTTTTCAACTCTTACACAATACATGAGCGCAAGCCATGGATATAGCACTATGGTGGAATAAGGTATAGTGATAGGGGTTATGTGGGGAGACAAAAAAAGAGGAGAAAGTCTCACATCAACGAGGCTAATCAACGGGCTATGGAGATGCCCATCAATTGATGTCAATGCAAGGAGTAGGGATTGTCATGCAACGGATGCACTTAGAGCTATAAGTGTATGAAAGCTCAAATAAAAGAAACTAAGTGGGTGTGCATCCAACTTGCTTGCTCACGAAGACCTCGGGCATTTGAGGAAGCCCATCATTGGAATATAGAAGCCAAGTTCAATAATGAAATTTGCCACTAGTATATGAAAGCGACAAAAAGAGAGACTCTCTATCATGAAGATCACGGTGCTACTTTCAAGCACAAGTGTGGTAAAAGGATAGTAACATTGTCCCTTCTCTCTTTTTTTATTTGGGCCTTTTCACTCTTTTTTTATTTGGGCCTTTTCTCTCTTTTTTTATGGCCTCTTTTTTTCAGTCCGGAGTCTCATCCCGACTTGTGGGGGAATCATAGTCTCCATCATCCTTTCCTCACTTGGGACAATGCTCTAATAATGATGATCATCATACTTTTATTTACTTACAACTCATGAATTACAGCTCAATACTTAGAACAAAATATGACTCTATGTGGATGCCTCCGGCGGTGTACCGGGATATGCAATGAATCAAGAGTGACATGTATGAAATAATTATGAATGGTGGCTTTGCCACAAATACAATGTCAACTACATGATCATGCAAAGCAATATGACAAGGATGGAGCGTGTCATGATAAACGAAAGGATGGAAAGTTGCATGGCAATATATCTCGAAATGGCTATGGAAATGCCATAATAGGTCGGTATGGTGGCTGTTTTGAGGAAGATATAAGGAGGTTTATGTGTGATAGAGCGTATCATATCACGGGGTTTGGATGCACCGGCGAAGTTTGCACCAACTCTCTAGGTGAGAAAGGGCAATGCACGGTACCGAAGAGGCTAGAAAATTGCGGAAAGGTAAGTGTGCGTATAATCCATGGACTCACATTAGTCATAAAGAACTCATATACTTATTGCAAAAGTTTATTAGCCCTCGAAGCAAAGTACTACTACACATGCTCCTAGGGGAAGGGTTGGTAGGACTTAACCATCGCGCGATCCCGACCGCCACACAAAGGATGACAATCAATAAATACCTCACGCTCCGACTTCGTTACATAGCGGTTCACCATACGTGCATGCTATGGGAATCATAAACTTCAACACAAGTATTTTCAATTCCACATTTACTCAACTAGCACAACTATGATATTACCACCTTTATATCTCAAAACAATTATCAAGCATCAAATTTCTCATGATATTATAATTAAAGCAAATTGCCATGCTGTTTTAAAACTCTCAAAATAATATAAGTGAAGCATGAGAGATCAATAGTTTCTATAAAACAAATCCACCGCCGTGCTCTAAAAGATATAAGTTTAGCACTAGAGCAAAACTATATAGCTCAAAAAAAAATAAGTGAAGCACATAGAGTATTCTAATAAGTTCCAATTTATGTGTGACTCTCTCAAAAAGGTGTGTACAGCAAGGATGATTGTGGTAAACTAAAAAACAAAATATCAAATAATACAAGACGCTCCAAGCAAAACTCATATCATGTGGTGAAAAAAAATATAGCTCCAAGTAAAGTTACCGATGGAAGTAGACGAAAGAGGGGATGCCTTCCAGGGCATCCCCAAGCTTTGGGTTTTTGGTGTCCTTAGATTATCTTGGGGTGCCATGGTCATCCCCAAGTTTAGGCTCTTGCCGCTCCTTGTTCCATAACCCATCAAATCTTTCACCCAAAACTTGAAAACTTCACAACACAAAACTCAGCAGAATATCTCGTGAGCTCCGTTAGCGAAAGAAAACAAAACACCACTTCAAGGTACTGTAATGAACTCATTATTTATTTATATTGGTGTTAAAAATACTGTATTCCAACTTCTCTATGGTTTATAAACTATTTTTCTAGCCATAGATACATCAAAATAAGCAAACAACACACGAAAAACAGAATCTGTCAAAAACAGAACAGTCTGTAGTAATCTGTAACTAACGAAAACTTCTGGAACTCAAAAAAATCATAAAAAATATGAAGACCTATAAAATTTGTTTATTGATCTGGTGCAATTGGAATCAATATTTTATCACCTTCTGGTGATTTTTAACAATTGTTTTTGTGAACAGAAAGTTTCTGGAATTTTCAGCAAGATCAAATAACTATCATCCAAGAAGATCCTATAGGTTAAACTTGGCACAAACACTAATTAAAACATAAAAATAAATCTAACCAGAGGCTCTAGATCAAATATTTATTCCTAAATAGAAGCAAAAAGCAAAAAAATAAAATAAAATTGGGTTGCGTCCCAACAAGCGCTATCGTTTAACGCCCCTAGCTAGGCATAGAGATTTCAATGATGCTCACACGAAGACAAGAATTGAAGCACATAGAGAGCACCATAAAGCATATGAAAAACACATCTAAGTCTAACATACTTCCTATGCATAGGCATCTTATAGGCAAACAAATTATCATAGCAAGCAAAAACTAGCATATGCAAGGAAGAGGAAAGAAACAATAGCAATCTCAACATAACGAGAGGTAATTTAGCAACATGAAAATTTCTACAACCATATTTTCCTCTCTCATAATAATTACATGTGGGATCATAAGCAAATTTAACAAAATAGCTATCACAGAAAAAAAAATCAACACGATCCACATGCATGCGAAGCTGCCACTCTTCCAAAATAGTGGGATCAACATTAACTAAAGTCATGACCTCTCCAAATCCACTTTCAATATTATTGCAAACATTATTATCAATCTCATATTCATCATGGGGAGTAAGTAAATTTTCAAGATTGTAATAAGAATCACCCCAATCATGATCATTGCAACAAGTGGAGGACATAGCAAAACTAGCATCCCCAAGCTTAGGGTTTTGCATATTATTAACATAATTTACATCAATAGAATTTATAATAAAATCATTGCAATCATGCTTTTTATTCAAAGATCTATCATGAATCACTTGATAAAGTACTTCATCACAATTTTCAGATTCACGAATTTCAAGCAAAACCTCATGAAGATAATCTAGTGCACTCAACTCACTAGCAATAGGTTCATCATAATTGGATCTCTTAAAGAGATTAGCAAGTGGATGAGGATCCATAAACTCTTAGCAAGCGAAGATGCAAGCAAAAAGAAGGCACATGGTAACACAAGATTGAACGGAGGAAGGGCCAATAAAACAGCAAGGGTGAAGTGGGGGAGTGGAAAACGAGAGGCAAATGGCAAATAATGTAATGCGAGGGATAAGAGTTTGTGATGGGTACTTGGTATGTTGACTTTTGCGTAGACTCCCCGGCAACGTCGCCAGAAATCCTTCTTGCTACCTCTTGAGCACTGCGTTGGTTTTCCCTTGAAGAGGAAAGGGTGATGCAGTAAAGCAGCGTAAGTATTTCCCTTAGTTTTTGAGAACCAAGGTATCAATCCAGTAGGAGGCCCCGCATGAGTCCCTTGCACCTACACAAACAAATAAAATCCTCGCAACCAACACAATAAAGGGGTTGTCAATCCCTTCACGGTCACTTATGAAAGTGAGATCTGATAGATATGATAAGATAATATTTTTGGTATTTTTATGATAAATATGCAAACTAAAATAAAAGGCAATAAAAATAGCTAAGTGTTGGAAGATTAATATGATGGAAAATAGACCCCGGGGCCATAGGTTTCACTAGTGGCTTCTCTCGAGAGCATAAGTATTACGGTGGGTGAACAAATTACTGTTGAGCAATTGACAGAATTGAGCATAGTTATGAGAATATCTAGGTATGATCATGTATATAGGCATGACGTCCGCGACAAGTAGACCGACTCCTGCCTGCATCTACTACTATTATTCCACACATCGACCGCTATCCAGCATGCATCTAGAGTATTTAGTTCAAAAGAACAGAGTAACGCTTTAAGTAAGATGACATGATGTAGAAGGATAAACTCATGCAATATGATATAAACCCCATCTTGTTATCCTCGATGGCAACAATACAATACGTGCCTTGCTGCCCCTACTGTCACTAGGAAAGGACACCGCAAGATTGAACCCAAAGCTAAGCACTTCTCGCATTGCAAGAAAGATCAATCTAGTAGGCCAAACCAAACTGATAATTCGAAGAGACTTGCAAAGATAAC
Organism: Triticum aestivum; assembly: GCF_018294505.1. NCBI lineage: Eukaryota > Viridiplantae > Streptophyta > Magnoliopsida > Poales > Poaceae > Triticum > Triticum aestivum. Next base: position 53,723,963 of record NC_057814.1, on the reverse strand, counting down.
CAATCATACATAAAAGAATTCAGAGAAGATTCAAATATTGTTCATAGATAAACTTAATCATAAACCCACAATTCATCGATCTCAACAAACACACCGCAAAAGAAGATTACATCGAATAGATCTCCACCAGGATCGTGGAGAACTTTGTATTGAGAACCAAAGAGAGAGAAGAAGCCATCTAGCTAATAACTATGGACCCGAAGGTCTGAGGTAAACTACTCACACATCATCGGAGAGGCTATGGTGTTGATGTAGAAGCCCTCCGTGATCAATGACCCCTCCAGCGGAGCTCCGAAAAAGGCCCCAAGTTGGGATCTCACCAGTACAGAAGGTTGCGGCGGTGGAATTAGGTTTTTGGCTCCGTATCTGGCAGTTTGGGGGTACGTAGGTATATATAGGAGGAAGAAGTACGTCGGTGGAGCAACGTGGGCCCCACGAGGGTGGAGGGCGCGCCCAGGGGGTAGGCGCGCCCCCTACCTCGTGCCTTCCTGGTAGCTTTCTTGACGTAGGGTCCAAGTCCTCTGGATCACGTTCGTTCCAAAAATCACGTTCCCGAAGGTTTCATTCCGTTTGGAGTCCATTTGATATTCTTTTTCTGCGAAACTCTGAAATAGGCAAAAAACAACAATTCTGGGCTGGGCCTCCGGTTAATAGGTTAGTCCCAAAATAATATAAAAGTGTATAATAAAGCCCATTAAACATCCAAAACAGAATATAATATAGCATGGAACAATCAAAAAATTATAGATACGTTGGAGACGTATCAGTGGGTAAGAGCCGTCGCCGAGGATGACCGCATGAACGTTGCACCATCTCACCTTCCCCGGCGGAGAGGATCCGGCTGGATCTGTGACCAGCGGTGAGTAGAGAGAGAGAGTGTGGCCACCGCTGTCGTGTTTAGATCTGGAGAGGACGAGACAGTGTGAAGAGAGCAACACTAGCAAGCAAGCGCGGAGGCTCCTGCCTATATAGTGGAGTACTAGTTTTCTTTTGTCTACCGGCCGAAGCCGGCTTGACCTCGGCACTGACTGTCGAGAAGTCTTCATGCACTTGCCCCGGAGGCGCAGTTATCGTCATTTTGATCTGAAGCACCGGATTATAACATATAACACGAAAAAATGCCACATGACAAGAAATCATAACCTCACCGCCCAAAGGAGACAAGATGAATCCCGACGGACAAACTAGACAAGGATCAAAGCTCAAACTAAAGATAAACTCGTAGAAAAGGGGTCCGTCGATAGATGTCCTAATTAACATAGCCGGCTTGACCTAGATGGCAGCCGAGTAGTCTTCGTGCATGTGCCCCCAATGACTAGCCCAACTCAGTTGTCGCTGTTTAACCCTCGCAGTGATGCGAAGCACATGACACCTAATTTTGCGAGATGACAAGAAACCTTTTTTAGATGTCTCACCAGAACTACAGCCCTGTACAACACAGCCTGCACGATATGTAGATGATAGCCAATCCAGGCGTGTCTGCTGGAATCTGGTCACATGCATGGACGAACTGATCTTCCGTGTCTTGCAGGGATCGTCCAGGTACCAAGGTATGTACTCCTACAACACTTCTCTAGTAGTACTATCGCTCGTCTCTCTCATCTATTAACTCACCTGACTTGCGGGGCCGGGGAGTGTGCCTATGGTCGGTTCTCAATTGCGGTCCCACATGTGTGTGCAAACGCAATATGACGCGCGTTCCATTTGGAGAGCGGCGTGCCAGACCGACCGACCGTCTGGGGTGCAACGCAAACGCGAAGGGCGTGTTGTATACTTCGTACATGTGTACCGCCATTTTCTTGAGGCTTTGCTCCATGGCGAAATCCATGGATACAAAATTAGTATATTGTACTGTTTAAAAGTCGAGGGCGGGGCTTTTCCCACACGGTAGGCGGGGCAGTTCCGCCTAGTCGGTTCGACAGAGATGCGAGAAGATGAGGCAGTAGGCTGCTGCAAAAGTAGGGTTGTGTGATTTGACAACGAGTTACTTCTGGATAGGTGGGCCCGGTGATTTGACTTGCCATTATCATTTAACTGCGGCGCTACGACCGGTGTGAGTCTCCCGATTCCTGACCACCTCCATACAGGTGCCTCTCCCGATGCTCCACCATGTAGAGGCTGGCTCTTGCTTGAGAGCCCACTCCTCCACTTTTTCCTTGCCTCTTTCCCCCACGTATGCAAAAATGCCATGTAAAGCGAGCTTATAGCCCACTATTGTACTTGATCCTACAGGTGCTAAGCCTGCCACATAGGCATAAAGTCTGATGTGGCAAGTTAATTCAGAAGAGAGAGACTAGTTTGGTGACCCTAGGAAGAAACGGTGATAAGCGCGTGTACCTAGATGAAGCAAACTTAGCAACAAAAAACTAAGCACCTATGCATTGGGGACTTGAGTTGCTAAGCCATTTAATGCCCATAGTACCTCATCTATGCACCATTTCATTGGAAGAGGTCACTCCTTGGCAAATAAAATAAATACTACGAAGAAAGAGATAGAGAGAAGTAAACAAAAAATACTCTTATAGCCAACCTTATAGCTAACCTTGTTGTATGAGTGATTAAGTGATGACTATGTATGACATGCCAACATCAGATAGCCTAACGCACCATGTTAAATCTCCAAGGGTGCGACCGCGCGAGCGAGGCGACGGTCGTGGTTGGCGCGACCATGATACGGGCTGCTGGCAGCCCTTGGATCTGAGATCGAACGGTCGCATGCTAAGTTGCTGAAAATTTGCAGAATAACCCTCCAGGATAGGATATTCACCCATAGGTCTAGAATCACGCCATGCAACCATTCGATCTCAGATCCAAGGGCTCTCGGAAGCCCATATCATGGGAGAATGGAAAGCTTCGTATGACCTGTAATTTTCCCGGCGCTTGACATGACATCGAAAGCCATTTAATTAGGAGTCGAGTAGACATGACATCTAATTGGGCCCCCATAGTACTGTGCATGAATCCATTTATCCACCAGGCAAGCCACTACCCTGCCATTCGCATGCGCCCCCCACTCGACATTTTTACAATCGATAAACCACTCCTAGTCGTCCCGTCCTTTCACATTACGGCAGTTCCACTAATCCTAACCCTCCTCCCAAATCTCCATGATCGGCGGTGAGTACAAGGTTAGAACCATCACCGGCGATGAGTTTGACGTCATCTACACCAGTTCTTCCGCAACGGTGAAAGAATGCCTTGCTCGCTTCAAACGCATGTTCGAAAACTCAAATGATGAGTGGGTTGCTGAGCTAGATGTTGAGTACACCACAGTCCTGGGAAGCGAGAAGAAACTAAAGGAGGCAGAGAAGAAGAAGCACGCCATGATCTAGGTTTGCGAGCATGACTTATGCTTGGTCTACCACATATGCCATGCCGACGTTGAGTGCGAGGAATTTAAGAAGTTCCTCAAGGGCGGCCGAGTCAAATTCGTTACTGTAGACTTTAGGAACGACAAGGAAATCCTGGGTCGGATAGGCCTCGTTGTAGGCCAGCCCTTCGATCTCCAGAAGGCAAGCCTGGTGTCCTCCTCTCAGCCTTCAATGCTGACCCTGGCAGAAGCCATGGTTCATCTTTCGTACGGTAAACTAGAGAAAGCTCCGTACACGTTTCATCGTCATGCATGGCAGTGGAATGTACTAGATATAGACCACATCCACTACGCTTCAATGGATGGCTACCATTGTTTCCATATCTACAAGGGTTGGATGAAGAGCAAGAGCCAAGTGTGCGGTTCAAGCAAAGAAGTATCGTCCAAGAGGAAGAGGGACAAGGACGAAGTCGAGGACATGGACGAGGACTCCGAGTAAGGTGGCAGTGTCGTCGCTCATGGTGGTTCTAATGCAGTGTCTACCGGATTAGTTGCTTAGTTTAATTTCTGGTGTGCTTAGTTTTATTTGAGGGGTGTGTTGTGCTGAGCCCCCAGCAGAACTATGTTATGTTTCTTCTCGTTATATTTCGTACATTTCATCTTTTAGTTGGTATAGTACTACCACTCGTTTCTTGACATTATATACGTACAATATATATGGCCAACATCATATAGCCAGTAGTTTAGTTGTCAAAGAATTTCAGGGTGCTTAGTTTTGTCAAAGAATTCCAGGGTGCTTAGTTTTATTTGAGGGGTGTGTTGTGCTGGACACCATTAACTTATCATTGTGAGAATCGGCTTATTTTTGTCATGTAACATGGTAAACGGGTTTGACATGAAAATAACAATGTCTAATGGCATTTCTGAGCAAACATCTAACTTAACGATGTCATTTTTTAGATATCTAATTGCATTTTTTAGTAGGCATCTCACGGATCGATGGCATTTTTGGAGTAGTTGTAACTTATAATAGCAAAACTGAGTAGTGATACACAACTAGTGGCATAAACAATAAGAACCCAAGAATTAAATAGGTATGCTAATTTCTTTACTTCTTTATTTCTTTATACCTTTGTGTGCGAAACAATATACGCTGCCTCCCCCCAGATTTTCTTTAAAGAGGCAACATGGAACTATATGAGTGCCCTCTTAAATTCTGGGACTATTCCGGGTTCGTTTGGCCTTTTTATACATTAATTGAGTTTCTGGTCATTTAATGTGCATAATTCAAATTTGAACTACAAGCACATGCTCCCGTGCACCAAAGTTGACTGAAAAATCACATGTGTGTCCTCAGGTGAATTTCTAGGTCCCATGCAAGAAATGGGAATGAAATTCATACATCTGGGCATCGTGGTTCAGCAGAGAACATTGAGAAGCTTGGTTTTAAAATTCTTGTAAATCCAAAACACGCCTGAAAATCATGAATCTTGGCATGGTGTCATGTCATGGTACTACCATGCTGTGGTAAAAAAATTGCAGAATAGGAACAAGATTTGGTATAAGGTTTTAGCAAACCGGAGCTTCTCTCAAGAAGGCTCGTGGTTCTGAGAGGGAACGTGTCACCTTTGTGTGCATAATTCAAATTTTAAATACAAGCACATGCTCTAGTGCACCAAAGCTGGTTGAAAAATCACATGTGTGTCCTCGGGTAAATTTCTAGGTCCCATGCCAGAAATGGGGATGAAATTCAAACATCTGGGCGTCATGGCTCGGCTGGAACTTGGTTTTTTAATTCCTGTAAATCCGAAACACGCATGAAAATCATGAAACTTGGCTTGGTGTCATGACATGGCACCAACATACTGTGGTAATTTTGCTGTCCGATTTGCGAAGGCGCACACATTAACAATCAACAAAGTCATTTTGGAACAAGTGCTGTCACGTTACAATCGGAAACACAAGTATTATTGAAACCGTGGGCGTTCTATTTACCATTTACGTGCTGCCACGCGTCCCCTTTTTCTATTAGCTAGGAGGCGCCGTGCAGGGTAGCTATTTGAGTATGGGAGGCGTGCGACCAGACCCCTGCGCGTGCTTATCGGGAGGAGAGCCCTTGACCTCCATCTGCCGTACACCTCTCTCCCAAGGTCTCCATTAATGGCGCATGAGCCTCTGTTTAATGGCGTGGCAATGTCTCACTCGACTGAGATTTAACAGAGAAAAAAGAAAATTTGAAAAGAAAATATTGCACGGATCTTGATGTAAGATCCGACGGACCTATATAGCATCTACTGCGACTTATAGCAAGACCGATGAATATATATAAGGACGGCGAGAGTGGATAATAATTGTCTTACATAATTAGGAAGATAATTCAAAAAGCCACATGCGGCTATGCCCGAAATACACAAGGGCAAAAGAAGAAGGAAGACACATACAACGATCTGGCTCGCAGATCTCTACTTTCTTTATGCGCTGCAGGTCGCGGAGACTAGTTCTCGCGGCGGGCAATGATCTCTTTCATCAGTTTCATGTCCTTAATACGCTGCTTGGCAGCATCCACGAATTCCTCCACCAGCCTGTTGCGCTCGATGCGGAGCATGGCATTCTCGTCCATAAGTTTCTTGACGATGACACCCGTCCTCTGCAACAAGGCAGCGGTCTCCTCCGCCTGCTTCGCCCTTCCGTCGATCTTCGCCCTCAGCAGGTCGCGCTCGCCCCGGAGCTTCGCATTGCCCTCGCCTAGTTGCCAGATGACGCCGGTAGCCTCCTCCTGCAACCTCACCCAGCCGGAGATCTGATCCATCTGGCTATGGACCATCGCACGCATGCGCCTGTAAGAGTCCTCGCCTGCCCGCGAGAAATTTCCCAGGCCACCGCGGCGCGGCGGGACCTCCGTGCTGCTTCGGCGGCGCGGCGGGGCATCTCTGCTGCTTCCGCGGTGTGGCTGGACCAGTCTGCTACATCGACGGCGCGGCGGGACCTCCGTGCTGCTACTGCTGCGAGGCTGGACATGTCGGCTACTTTCGCGGCGAGCCGGGACATCTCTCGTGCTTCCTCTTCCATGCTCACCTCTCCCTGGTTGAAATCTCTCGACCCACTCACGTTGGCCATGGCTTGACTGACTTGATTGTTTTTTGTGGATGAGGAGTTGAGGAGGAATGTGCAGTCATCTTAGCATAGTAGTATTTATAACCGAGTACAACTAGTACGCTCCTAAGTGGGAAACCGTTTAGGTTGTGATCGGTGTGAACAGGTTTGCAATTAAATATAGCGTGGTAGTAGTAGTAATTTGGAATGTGACGAGACGCGCTCAAAATTTATTGACGGTTCTAGTTTCGAAGTGCGGCACTATTCCCGGATGGCGTAACGTCGGCACATTTTCTCGGCCGTGGTGTAGCATATGCCATGGTACTTGTTCTTTTTCTACTGCTGTGTACGTGCAAAAACTGGCACCGTCGGATACATATCTTACGCTTGGCGTTCGACAGGAATAGCCTCCACTACTACAAAAACAGCTATAGCCAATATAGACACTAATGGCGCACTGTGCATGTGGTGCGCCATTACTAAATAGTAATGGCGCACCATGTGTTGGTGCGCCATTAGTGTGCAAATACTAATGGCGCACCACATCCACGGTGCGCCATTAGTAATTCTTTTTATTTTTTATTTTTTTTAAAACTAGTAATGGCGTACCAGGGGATAGTGCGACATTACTAGTTAAACTAGTAATGGCGCACCACTCCCACGGTGCGCCATTAGTAATTATGTTTCAAAAAAAATTAAATTTTTTTTTATTTTTTTTAAACTACTAATGGCGCACCGTGGGTGTGGTGCGCCATTACTAGTTCGCACCACTCCCACGATGCGCCATTAGTAATTTGGCCCAAACATTCCCTCGAATGCACCCCCCGACCGCCTTTTCAGTTTCAAAAAAAAAAAAAAGAAAATGATAGAAATGTCAAAAAAATAAAAGAAAATAAGATTCCCATGTGATATGTGGTCTAGTTGTTAGCAAAATTTACAAACATGAATTTTCGACTTTTTTGCAAAATCTCTTGAGAATTTTTAAAATGAGCATAACTTTTGCATAAGAACTCGGATGAAAAAGTTTTTTATATGAAAAATCATCTACTCGAAAAGTTACATCCGAACATTTTATAAATCCTCAAAACCCTAACAGAAAAAAAGATACAGGGCTTTTAAGATCTGGAGAGGCAAAAAAATTCAAAAAAATTCAAACTTACTAATGGCGCACCTGCCCATGGTGCGCCATTACTATCTTCCCGCCTTCAAAATTCAAAATAAATCAAAAAAATGAAAAAAAGTTAGTAATGGCGCACCTGCCCACGGTGCGCCATTACTATGCCGTATATATGGCTGGGCGTGGTCCTCTCCTCCTTACCTCTTCATTCTTCTCCTCCACTCCACCTCTCCTCCACTCCATCTCCTCCTCTCCTCCACTCCATCTCCCCTTCTCTCCTCCACCATACTACCCTCCTCCTCTCCGGCGACCTCCTCCTCCTCCTCTCCAGCGACCTCCTCCTCCCTCCTCTCCTCCCCTCCCCTCACGGTTTCTCCTCCCTCCTCTCCGGTGATCTCCTCCTCCCTCCTCTCCGGTGAGCTCCTCCTCCCTCCTCTCCTCTCCTCCCCTCCCCTCACGGTTTCTCCTTCCTCCTCTCCGGCGACCTCCTCCTCCTCTCCGGCGATGTAGGCGAGCGCCTCTCCGGTGACCTCCTCCTCCTCTCCGGTGACCTCGGCCCTCCTCTCCGGCGAACTCCTCTCTGGCAAAAGAACACGGCAAAAGAACGTACAAGATACAAAAACGAGAACAAATTTGAAAAAATATCGTGCAAAAAAATTAGCAAAAAAAACGAGCAAAAAATGGGCAAAAAAATCGCGATCAAGATCCAAATTCAAAATTCAAAAATAGCAATGGCGCACGGTGGGGGTTAGACGGTGCGCCACTACTATTTTCCCGACTTAAAAATTCAAAAATACTAATGGCGCACCGTGGCTTATACTAATGGCGCACTGCCTGGTGCGCCATTAGTATACTAATGGCGCACCAGTGGTGCGCCATTAGTATTAATTACTAGTGGCGTGATACTACTGGCGCACCAGTAGTGCGCCATTAGTAGGCAAAACTGGTGCGCCACTAGTAGGCTTTTTCCTAGTAGTGCTCGTGGCGAGCTATAAACTAGTCTTTTTTTAGACGCATTACACCTATCTCTCGGGACTTCTCGCACGCACCATCACTGCTCCCTAGGTCGATGCCACCCACATACACTTGTACTCTGAGAAGAGGTGCACGCACGCACTCATCCTCTCTCTCTCACGCATCTATAGCTACGAATTGTAGTGTTCTCAATCATCCGATTGGCTCTATCATAGGTTTCATGTTGCTCCTTGGCCTTGAGATTGAGAAGTTTAAAACGCGGAGGCTAAGATGGAGGCGCGAGGTTTTGGTTAATGTGCGGGCCGCACACGGCACCAACACGACACGAGCTTCGTCTGCTTGGTGCGCATGCAGTAGGGTGAGTTGTCCAAGTATAGACACAACCAGGCCCTCGTTGGTATCCGCGCCTCGACTTTGGCTGGTCATAGTGGAGAGTAGTATAGACTAGTTACTAGTCTATGTTACTAGTACCTTCATAATGGGTAGTGTCATATAGTATATGCATAATTTGGCGAAGAGCGCTCTCTATATGTACCACCTTTTTTCTTTAATTACATATTGTTAGTTTTGCTCCATGGCGCAATCCATCGATACTACTACTATACAAATGTATACATTTTTAAAAAGGCTAGAGGGCGGGGCAGTCTAGCTTGGTCCTTTTCACGAGAGGCGAGGGCCTTTGTGATTTGACGGCTCATTACTGCTGGAAGGCGGGGCCTTGTGATTTGACTGCTCGTATAAATGTGCCGACGACCTGAGGAGGAGCAAAGAACCATGCGGTATACTCAAGTTTTCCACTGGAGTACGACGGAGGAGCACGAAACACGGTAGCCCAGTGCCATATCCTCTACTCTCTACTCTTATTATATATTACTAGCAAGAGGCATTGTTCTATTGGTGATAAAGGATGATCTAATTTGCTAGTCATCTCATTTTTAGCATTGTTCTATTCATGCCTCGCAGAGAAGGTGGCACGTGCGGCGAAACACCCGAAGCAAAATAAGAAACACAGGAGCAAAAGAAGAAGGAGGATTATCACCCCCAAAACAAGAAGGAAGACGCACACACAAGTCCGGGGCGCTGCTCTCACTACACGAAGGGTTGCTGGCCGCGGAGTCGTAACTGCTTCTTCATCGCCTCCACGACCTTCGTCTCCTTGCGCGTCTCCTCCGCCATCTTCATCATTGTGTCCATGACGCGGGATTACTCGACGCGAGCCTTCATCATCTGTTCCACGGCCGCATTACGTACCTTCACAGCAGCCGGGTGCTCGATGCGGAGCTTCGCCAACTCCTCCTTCTGTTCCATGACGAGGGCCTGCAACATCTTCATCGAGGAACTACTATTCTCATGCAGCTTCTTCCAGCCGGCATTCTCCTCCTTCAGCAGGTCGAGCTCGTGGCAGAGCTTCGCCTTGTCCTCCTGAAGTTGCAGCATTTCGCCGGTCGCCTTCTTCTCCAAGGCAATGCTCTTCTTCAGCAGCATCGCCAAGCCAGCGGTCAACTCCCCCTGCTCATTGAGCTCAGCGGGCATGTCGTCGAGGCTCTCCTTCAGCAGCTCCACCAAGCCGTGGATGAACTCCTTCTGCTTATTGAGGTGCTTATTGAGCTGATCGGGCATGTCGTCGAGGGATAACGACTCCACCGCCGCCAGCTCGGCATGTTCGCCTCCGCGTCTAGGGCGCTCCTGGGAGCCATCGCCTTCCCGTGAGAGATCTTTCAAGGTCTCTGCGTGGCGGCGAGCCCTCTCTTTTTTTCCGCATCCTTGGTTGCCCCTCCCTTGTTACGAGTAGTTCTCGACCTAGAACTCTACACACCGGCCATGGCAAGCACAGACGAAGAAGGAGGACTTATGAGGAGGAAGGTAGAGTAATTTTCGGTTTAGGTAGTTTCCCTTTTTAACCTAAGTGCTAGCACTAGTACTAAAACCTGCATAGTGGGAACACGTTCAGGTTTGGTACGTACTGGTAGGTGTGAGCAGGCTTGCACTTAATTGTAGCACTAGTACTTTCGAATGTGATGGGAACAAGGTAAAGATTAATTGATGGTTTTTGATTTCGAGGCCCGAAACGGCCCCCGATGAGTTTAGTGGAACATAAATTTCAAGTAGACTACACTGCTCAGATACGTAAATATTATGGTACTGTCAAAAATTGGCACAAAATACGAAGGAGACCAATGGAAGTACTACTAGCAACCCATGATTTAACTACTCGCATGCGCACAGTGGAGTAGTAATGTCTTTCTTCCGCCCTCACGTCCACACAATTTGCATGCGCTGTATTAATTGACCATCAATGAAGTGAAGGACTTTACACGCGTCAAATTATCACATGGGGTGGATCTTGGTACAAAATTGTGTCCGCCCGTGTACCCTCGTGTGCGTGCGAGGGAATGAGTGTGTGTGTGGCGTGCATGCACATCTTCGCTTCGTGCATGTACCGCCAGTGCGGCTCAGGGAGGACGAGTACATTCTTCTGGAACCAGCAGCACGTCACTGTGATCAATCCACACAAGGATTTCGCGACAACGCCTCCACATGTGCCACGTGGCTTCATGAACTGTAAGAGAGACACTGTGTAGCGTGCCATTGTGTTTTGCACATACTCGAAGTACTATTAAGGTACAGGTGCATTGCACGCGTCAGATTTTGCAACCAAATTATGAATAAATACCACACTGTAGCATGTAAGCTCTGAGTCATATATGCCTGATGTAGACCTTCGTCTAATTCTTATAGTTCATCTCATTCAAAATCAATTAGTTTTTATAAAAAACCTATGGCCTCTTTGATTCGTAGGATTTCCAAAACGTGGGAATAGGAAGAACATGGGATTAGAGTGGAATGTCGTCTTGAATCCTACAGGATGGTACGAGTGTTTGATTGTGCATAGAAAAAACGCAGAATTCTTTCAAAGAGGTTTGAGTGGATGGGATGTTTCCTATGAAATCTAGTGCAAATGAATCATATGGAAAAATTCCTATGGTTTACAATCCTATGAATCAAACAACCAAGATAGGAAAAATTCCTAAGGATTAGAATCCTCCAAAATTCCTTCGAGAATCCTTTGAATCAAAGAAGCCCTTAATCTATTTTATGATTCATGGAATTGTCCATTGTAAAGCATAAAGTAAAAAACAAATAATGGCAATTCAACTAGAAAAAAAGTTTGGGCAGTTATGATACGGAAGATTCTAGAACAAAGGAGAACCACTGTTGTTTTGAGATTTGTGCATTATGCTTAAGTTCAACCATGGAGTCTGCTAGATTGTACATGTGGCAAAATCTGGTGGGGAGCTAGAAGATGGTGCGAGGGGCCGAGTGGAGGGAGACTATGAAGGAGTGCACAACTGCGAGATCGATATTTAGAGAGAGGGGGTGAGAACGTGCGCTGTTGCGCGCAGTGGCGGAGCCATGAAAAATGTCCCATTAGCTAGGGGGCCAAGCATTGCTAATCCTTTACGAGGAGGGCCAATTCATCAACTTAAACCATTTTTACCAGCAATTTTCTAATGATCACATTCATATTAGCCTCGATATATAGTGATGTTAGGGCGGGGGGGGGGGGCAGGGCCCTTGCTGCCCCTGTCTTCGCCATTGTGCGCGCGTCTGAGAGATGAAGCGGAAGGCATGGATGATGAGAGGGGGCGTTGGATATATAATTAATGTGGGTGTATTAGCTATATATGTAATCCTATATAGAGAGGTATAGATTGATCGATGTGGACGTCGGAAAGAGGGTGAGACCTCACTAGATATATAGATTGATCGGTTTATGTGGAAAACTATGAAAGACCTAGCTATATACACACACATACACACATAGAACATCGATCGTTGCTCATGCACGTGAGAGATAAAGAATGCCCGATATGATGGAGAGGGGGATGTCTGTGTGTGTGTGTGCCTTCATGGGAGACCGACCCGAAGAAAAAGATTGCACGTGTGCAATGGATAATGCCGACTGGTAGTGTGTGTGCATGCATGCACGAGAGAAAGTTAGTGGTACAATTATAAAGAGAAGACCAATGTGTGGGTGTAAAAGACTAGGTGAGGTCATAATCAATGTAAATTTGAATTCAAATATTTGATAAGAGATCATGATGTTTGAAATCCATGCATGCATGAATACAACGGAGATCGGCGCGTTGTGGTTTGGAAATGAGCATGTTGTTATGTATACACATTGAACATGGTCAGACTGGTTTGAATTTGAGATACCGATGGCAGACATCGTTTGGCCACATTGCATCCGTGCATGGACACACTATTCTAATTGGAGATGATGGGTGGCTTTCGCATCACATATCTATATCTATACCCCTATACATATACATTATATTTTATACTTTTTATATAGTGTGCGGATAACTTTAACTTTGAAAGATGGTCGTTGGATGAGGCCAATCCGATGGTGCAGAGCTGGCAAATTTGAGCACTACTGGCCGTTGGATATCATCTAGATTCCACCAGATTTTGCCACATGTACAATCTAGAAGACTCTATGGTTGAACTTAAGCATAATGCACAAACCTCAAAACACAAGCACTTCTTCTTTGTTCTAGAATCTTCCGTATCAGAATTGCCCAAGTGTTATTCTACATGATTTGTTTTTACTTTATGCCTTACAACGCACAATTCCATGACTCAAAGCTTAAAATAGATTAGCTTTCTTATAAAAACTAGATGATTTTGAATGAAATGAACTATAAGAATTAAACGAACATCTACATCATGCATATATGACTGAAAGCTTACATGCTATAATGTGGTATTTATTCATAATTTGTTTGCCAAATCTCATGCGTGCAATGCACGTGTACCTTACTAGTCTAAATGGTGTATGTGTGTGTGTTGTGCGTGTTAAACACATTGTACGTAGTATATCATACTAGTCTAACTTGTCTTTTTTTCTTTTGGGTACACGTTAAGCTTGTTCTCCCGAAATTTCAAGCCGCACCTTGTTATGCCGAAATTTCAAGCTAGCGTCTCTGTCTATCGTGCTGCGAAACTCCCGCCTCTTCAACCCGCGCCTTGTTAGCCCGAAATATTTAAGATATATCTTTGTCTCGTTGTGCTCTGACAACTCCCTCCATCTCAACCCGCACCTTGCTATTCCAAAATTACAACGCGCGTGAAAACTCCCACCTCCTGTGAAATCCCGACACGTGAAATGCCGGTGATACCCCTAAACCAAAAGAACCGCCTCAAATCGGTGGTCGCCGGCGGTGGTGGGGCGTGATACGTCCCACCACCCATTCGTACACCGAGGCCGGGAAAACCCGCGAAGCCCCACACCCTCCTCCGTCCGCCACCCAGCCGAAGCCTCTTCCCCGACGACGTCGTTCACAGCAACACCTCGGCGTCCCTCATCCACCGTACCGGATGAGGATCCGCCGTCGATCTGGTCGTCCCGCCGGCTCTGCCACCCCGTCCTCCATCTCCAAGGAGCTGCCCCGACGTTCCCCTCGTATTTCGCGCCACCTCCAATCCCACACTGCCGTCACCTGCACCACCGGAAGAGCATCAGCATCACTGTTTCCTCGGATGAAGCCGCGGCCTAATCGGCGCGACCAAAGAGGTTGTACACTAGTCGCCGCATTTTCTTCTTCGTTCGATCTCACTGTGCTGCCGGCGCTCGGTCCCGAGCCGACACGGCGCGACTCCATCCACCGCGGGGTCGCCGGCCACTTCCTCCACGACGTCGCTGCCTCGGCGGCGACGTCCACATCAGTAGCAGCTGCTGCTGCTTGAGCTCTCGCTCGCGCTGCTGCTCTGCTCTTGCTCTCGGTCCCCTGCCTGGTCTGCTCTTGCTCTTGCTCTTGCTCGCGCTGCTGCTCTCGCTCTTGCTCTTGCTTGCGATGCTACTCCGATTTAGCTACACTTCAGTCGACTGAATCGACTTTTGGATCAGTCGATTTTCAGGTGGTGGGGGGGCTCGCCGGAGTTAAGGAAGAACCAGCCGCAGCGGGGAGGGCATTCGCCGGAGAAGTACCAAACTATCTATCTTAGGGTTCAGGGTGGGGGTGGTGGTCGCTGGCGGTGGTGGTGCGTGATACGTCTCCAACGTATCTATAATTTTTTATTGTTCCACGCTATATTATATTCTGTTTTGGACATTATTGGGCTTTATTATACACTTTTATATTATTTTTGGGACTAACCTATTAACCGGAGGCCCAACCCAGAATTGTTGTTTTTTGCCTATTTCAGAGTTTCGGAGCAAAAGAATATCAAACGGAGTCCAAACGGAATGAAACCTTCGGGAACGTGATTTTCGGAACAAACGTGATCCAGAGGACTTGGACCCTACGTCAAGACATCAACCAGGAGGGCACGAGGTAGGGGGGGCGCCCTCCACCCTCGTGGGCCCCATGTTGCTCCATCGACGTACTCCTTCCTCCTATATATACCTACGTACCCCCAAACTACCAGATACGGAGCCAAAAACCTAATTCCACCGCCGCAACCTTCTGTTCCCGTGAGATCCCATCTTGGGGCCTGTTATTTGATGAACCGTTATTTGATGAAGTCGGAGCATGATTTATTTATTGATTGTCTTCCTTATGAGTGGCGGTCGGGGACGAGCGATGGTCTTTTCCTACCAATCTATCCCGCTAGGAGCATGCGCGTAATACTTTGCTTTGATAACTTGTAGATTTTTGCAATAAGTATATGAGTTCTTTATGACTAATGTTGAGTCCATGGATTATACGCACCTTTCTTCCTTCCACCATTGCTAGCCTCCCTAATACCGCGCACTTTTCGCTGGTATCATACACCCACCATATACCTTCCTCAAAACAGCCACCATACCTACCTATCATGGCATTTCCATAGCCATTCCGAGATATATTGCCATGCAACTTACCACCGTTCCGTTTACTATGACACGCTCCATCATTGTCATATTGCTTTGCATGATCATGTAGTTGACATTGTATTTGTGGCAAAGCCACCGTTCATAATTCTTTCATACATGTCACTATTGATTCATTGCATATCCCGGTACACCGCCGGAGGCATTCACATAGAGTCATATTTTGTTCTAAGTATTGAGTTGTAATCGTTGAGTTGTAAGTGTGATGATCATCATTTTTAGAGCATTGTCCCAAGTGAGGAAAGGATGATGGAGACTATGATTCCCCCACAAGTCGGGATGAGACTCCGGGCGAAAAAAAGAGGCCATAAAAAAAGGCCCAAAAAATTGAGAGAAGAAGAAAGAAGGGGCAATGTTACTATCCTTTTACCACACTTGTGCTTCAAAGTAGCACCATGATCTTCATGATAGAGAGTCTCCTATGATATCACTTTCATATACTAGTGGAAATTTTTCATTATAGAACTTGGCTTGTATGAAACAATTGCTTGGCTTGTCATCGGGGTTGTGCATGATTTAAATATTTTGTGTGGTGAAGATAGAGCATAGCCAGACTATATGTTTTTGTAGGGATAACTTTGGCCATATTATTTTGAGAAGACATATTGCATAGTTAGTATGCTTGAAGTGTTATTATTTTTATGTCAATATTAAACTTTTGTCTTGAATCTTTCGGATCTGAATATTCATACCACAATTAAGAAGAATTACATTGAAATTACGCCAAGTAGTATTCCACATCAAAAATTCTATTTTTATCATTTACCTACTCGAGGATGAGCATGAATTAAGCTTGGGGATGCTTGATACGTCTCCAACGTATCTATAATTTTTTATTGTTCCATGCTATATTATATTCTGTTTTGGAAATTATTGGGCTTTATTATACACTTTTATATTATTTTTGGGACTAACATATTAACCGAAGGCCCAGCCCAGAATTGTTGTTTTTTGCCTATTTCAGAATTTCGCAGAAAAAGAATATCAAACGGAGTCCAAACGGAATGAAACCTTCGGGAACGTGATTTTCGGAACAAACGTGATCCAGAGGACTTGGACCCTACGTCAAGACATCAACCAGGAGGGCACGAGGTAGGGGGGCGCGCCTACCCCACCAGGGCGCGCCCTCCAACCTCGTGGGACCCCTGTTGCTCCACCGACATACTCCTTCCTCCTATATATACCTGCGTACCCCAAACTACCAGATACGGAGCCAAAAACCTAATTCCACCGCCGCAACCTTCTGTACCCGTGAGATCCCATCTTGGAGCCTGTTCCGGAGCTCCGCCGGAGGGGGCGTCGATCACGCAGGGCTTCTACATCAACACCATAGCCTCTCCGATGATGTGTGAGTAGTTTACCTCAGACCTTCGGGTCCATAGATATTAGCTAGATGGCTTCTTCTCTCTTTTTGGATCTCAATACAATGTTCTCCCCCTCTCTCGTGGAGATCTATTTGATGTAATCTTGTTTTGCAGTGTGTTTGTTGAGACGGATGAATTGTGGGTTTATGATCAAGTTTATCTACGAACAATATTTGAATCTTCTCTGAATTCTTTTATGTATGATTGGTTATCTTTGCAAGTCTCTTCGAATTATCAGTTTGGTTTGGCCTACTAATTGATCTTTCTTGCCATGGGAGAAGTGCTTAGCTTTCGGTTCAATCTTGCGGTGTCCTTTCCAAGTGACAGTAGGGGCCGCAAGGCATGTATTGTATTGTTGCCATCGAGGATAACAAGATGGGGTTTATATCATATTGCATGAGTTTATCCCTCTACATCATGTCATCTTGCTTAAAGCGTTACTCTGTTCTTATGAACCTAATACTCTAGATGCATGCTGGATAGCGGTTGATGTGTGGAGTAATAGTAGTCGATGCAGGCAGGAGTCGGTCTACTTGTCTCGGACGTGATGCCTATATACATGATCATACCTAGATATTCTCATAACTATGTTCAATTCTGTCAATTGCTCAACAGTAATTTGTTCACCCACCGTAAATACTTATGCTCTCGAGAGAAGCCACTAGTGAAACCTATGGCCCCCGGGTCTATTTTCAATCATATCAATCTCCCGACAACAAGCTATTTCTAGCGCCGTTTTTATTTTGTTTTCTTTACTTTGCATTTTTTTTATAAAAATACAAAAAATATTATCTTATCATATCTATCAGATCTCACTCTCGTAAGTGACCGTGTAGGGATTGCCAACCCCTTATCGCGTTGGTTGCGAGGATTTATTTGTTTGTGTAGGTGCGAGGGACTCGTGCGTGGCCTCCTACTGGATTGATACCTTTGTTCTCAAATACTGAGGGAAATACTTACGCTACTTTACTACATCACCATTTCCTCTTCAAGGGAAAACCAACGCAGTGCTCAAGAGGTAGCAGGGCGGTGGCGTGGGGATCGCCGGAGAAAAAGCTCGGCACCGGGGGGGGGGCGCTAGAGGGATGGCCGGGGCGGCGGCGGACCAGTGGTGGGGAGTGTTTTCGGGGCTGGCGGGGCGGCGCACCGCCGGCCGCGGGCGGCGGGGGGCGGCTGTTTGGCCGGTGATATCTGGCGGCTCAGGGGGTAGAGGTTGAAGATGAACTGCAGGCCCTTGATTTCGTATCCAACGGCTGCAAAATCGACTGACGAGAGATGAAAAAGTCAGTCGACTGACGTGTAGCCTCACCTCTAGTGCGTTCAGTTTCGACAGCAAAATTCAGTTTCAACAGTTAAGTTCAGTTTCGACAGTTAAATTCAGTTTCGACAGTTAAGTTCAGAGATGACGGCTGATGTACACATCTAGCACTTTGTGGTTATGTATTTTACGTCATCTATTGGAGATGCTATTAGAATTCCACTCAGGATAACGTTCTCTCTCTTGTCCTGCTTCAGCCTCGGCATCGTACAACTCACGGGAGCTGCTCCAACGACGAAACCCTCCATCACAGTGGAGCAGTACCTTCGGCTCCATCTCCAAACGCCTAAGATATACTTCCCCTCCTCTGACAGCCAAGTCAGCCGGAGCATCCTCACCGGCCAACCCAATCACGCTGAGACCGACATGGCTTCGCCAAAGAGGTTGTACACTTCTTGTGGTTTGACTTAATCTCACCATGCTTCTTTGCATCCTGTGATCTTCCAATTCTTGTGAACCAAACACCCAGATTGGCAGAAATCCAGTGTTTTTAAATGCTCTATTTTGCACATGCATTAATATCCTATTCCTGTCTATTTCCTATCCCTGCATTGTTAGAATCCTCAAATTCAAACAAGTCCTTACACAATTACTTCTGTTACAGATATGTGTCAAAGAAAACCTTGTGTGGTTTGTGCTGCTCCTGCGGTGCTGTGTTCCACCCCAGCTCAGCTGCTCCAACGAGGGAAGGGTTCACCACAGCAGGGATCCGCTCTCAAGACTGTCTTTCGCCGCCTCAGATCTTCTACCCCGCTGCCAGCAGCCACGACAACTACATTACCATCATCAACTGAGCAGATGACCTTGAGGACTACACGGGTCCACAAGAGAGGTCGCACTCTTCCATGTCTGCTTACGTTATGCATCGCTTAATATGATGACATGCTACTTTATCGTCGTGTTCACCTATTAGACTCCGACTCAGGTCCAAACTTATGCTGAAACTTGAGTTTTTAAATGGTTGTGGGGTACATATTGGGGCAGCAATCAGTACTATTTGTCTACTATCTGGTAAATCTCGGGTGTCTACTATGAGTTTCATGTTGGGTGCAAACAAACATTAAAGGAGCCATTATCTATATTTTTTAACTAAAGCTATTATCTGTCTGCTATCATTGGTTTTGGGTCTATCCACAGTTTGCTACCATGCATCACTCTGGATTTGTGCATGCACTCCTTACATAATCTCACCATGTTTTATTCCTATGCATGTCAGTTATTGTACACAATGGAACTGAACATGTAGATCAAAAGAGACGAGCCTTGCGTGGCAATAAAATTTCATTCACACGTCGCTCCATGGTGGGCGCAAAGGCAGCCCCCCTCCACCCATTTCGGATCGTAATCAACAGGAAGATAACTATTCTGAGGGGGATTCAGAAGCAGAAGACCACTCCTATTTACCCCATGAGGTCTTCGCTCTAACTTGGCCTACTGATGTTGGTTATATCATGCATATGGTGCCTTGCATTGCTTACTTTATACATCAAATATGTTAACTGCTTAGTTTAGACATGCTTTGTGTGAATGCCATATGTTTAGTTTATTCACCGTTTATGTGAATGATGCAATGCCATCTTGTTTAGCCAGGCATCATATATGTGAATTTTGCAATGCCACCCTGCTTAGCCAGTCATCTTATATGTGAATTATATCAGTCCATCCTTTTTTTCCGTTATGTATTACATTTGTCAACAATGTTAGTACATTCAACTACTCTTCGTGTGCATCAGCCATTTCACACGGTGATGGAAAATACTGACGAACCGCATATCTCGCTAGTTACGGATAGCTCCTCAGAGGAGGATTCAGAGACAGATGACCAGTCTTATTCCGCCCGGAGGTGCATGATCTAACTTGGCAGGGTTATGTTGCTCATATCGTGCGTATGGTATCTTGCATTGCTATGTCATTTGCTTAGTTTAGACATTATTTGTGTGAATGCCACCTGTTTATTGTCTAATTACCATATATGTGAATTATGCAATGTCATCTTTTTGCAAGACATTATATATGTGAATTATGCAATGCTATCTTGTTGCAAGGCATTATAGATGTGAATTATGCAATGCCATGCTGTTTAGCCAAGCGTCATATATGTGAATTATATCATGCCGTCCTTTTTTTTGTATTTCTCATTGCTTTTGTCGACAATGTTTGTATATTCAACTGCTCTTCCTGTGCATCAGCCATTTGAATTGGTGATGGAGAAATCTGGAGTGAAAACAAGGTCTTCAGAGCAGACAATGCTACCTCGTGAAGCAGATATGTTGCTGGTTACAGATAGCTCTTCAGAGGAGGATTCGGAGGCAGATGACCAGTCCTATTATCCCCCTGAGGTGTATGCTCAAACTTGGCAGGGTTATATTACTCATATCATGCATATGTTGTATTGAAATGCTTAGTTTTTACATCATATACACGATATTGAATACCATCTCCTTAGTTGACACATCATATATGTGATTGCCCTCTGCTCACTTCCTTAGTATATAAATCATATATTTTAATTATATCATGCCATGATGTTTACATAGACAGCATGTATCTGAATTATGGCATGCCAACCCATTTTCTAAAGACATAATATAGTTATATCATCTCATCCTATTCACATAGTCATCATATTTTGAATTATGTCATTCTATCCGTGAATTATATCATGCCATCATGTTTCCATCGACGGCATGTTTGTGATTTATGGCATGCCAACCACTTTAATAGACACATCGTGTAGTTATATCATGTCATCCTGTTTACATAGTCATCATATTTTGAAGTATGTCATTCTATCCTGTTTAGTTAGCCATCATACATGTGAAATTGTGTCATCCTATCCCGTTTAATTAGCCATCATATATTTGAAATTATGTCCTGCTATTCTGTTTGGTTAGACAACATAAATGTGAATTATTTCATGCCCTGTTTTCTTCCCTACTATCCAGTGCACCTGTCTATCTTACAATGTATGTACATTCAATTACTTTTCTTGTTTATCAGCCATTTCAATTGGAGGGGGTGATGGCAGTATCTGTGGGAGTAAAAACACGGTTTTCAGAAAAGATCGTGCTACCTGTCGACGGAGATAGAACCACGGTTGTACTTGCCCAAGAACCAGCCCCACCACACATAACCCAGACTCACGCAGATTGTACCCCTACCCAGTTGGACAGAGAACCAGCTACACCCCTTCTAACCCCAACCCCAGCAGATAGTAACCCAGTTCCCGTTGACACAGCACCGTCTCCACCACAGAGCGCCCAAACACGAGCAGTTAGTAAGGCAACTGCAGTGCCCAAAGCATGAAGACCACTACTCCGAACCCCAAGTCAACGCTTAAAGCAGAAGAAGAATTGTTCTCAGGTCAGGTTCCGTAGCTATGGTTCATAATAATTTGCTCTTGCATCACTGTATTTACTCATACCAACTAATTTCAAATTTGAAGGATGCAATTGGAACTGCAATGGCGCAACAGGTATGTTTTAAACCTGTTTCTTTAACGTGTTTGCTTTTGTAACTTGCGCTATGTTGATTTCAGTTTCAACTGAATAAACAGTTATGTTCTCTTGCCATGCACATTACAACTGTTGTTATTGCTGTGTAGTTTCCCAGACTTATATTCTGTCTATGCTGCTTTGTCCTAAATAGATATGATTCGAACTGTATCTATCTTGATTTGGCAACACAAACTAGAACGGTATAGACCATACAGTGACCATACTACATAGATATATGTTTGTTTCATGTTGTTATCCTATCCACCTTACGACTGAACTGGTTTACCAAAATGAGTTTCATATACTACATTGTAATCCTGTGATGTGTTTGTTTGTTTCTCCTTTAGAACGCGGATAAAATATTGGAGAAGAGTACCCCATTATGAAAAGGTAAAGGAAGTAATGCAGATCATTTTCAAGATAGTGAGACATCCCTGTTGTTCTCCAAGAAAGCTGATAAAAGCTATATTAAAGACACTGAGACAACCCCAAAGTCCTGTCTTGATGTAGTGTTCGAGTTACTGGCTACTACTGCTGGCACCAGCTCTTCGAACTTGCTGCCTGAGTCAGTTCGGCTTCTTATGTCTCAACTTCAAGTTGAAAGACATCGATCAGACGTTATGCGACAGGAGGCCGAAGGACTGAGGAAGTCCCTGCAGAATTTAGATGCATACTTTCTGGTGCAACAGCAAGTGCTGGAGGATTTAAGCGCCAAACAAGAGAAAGTTAATAAGCTTGCTAAGCATCTTGCCAGCATTATGGGCACCTAGGATATTGTTTCTTGAGCTCTTCTGAAGTGGGTTCAGTTTTGGACTTGTTTTGCTGCGGCGTTTATATGCTGCTTTGTTCCCTATATTTGCACTTGTGGCGAACTTTGATGCCCAGTGGATGTAATATGTGTAATAGCCGTGATAGCCTAGCGTAAGTTGCTTGCTTATTTATTTGCGTTGTCTTGTTTATTTATTTCAGTGCAGTTCTTTTTCCGCGGTTTGCTAGTGGCCGGAATAACCTATTTTTTAAAACTAGGCCACATTAACAATGGGCTACATATTTACTGTAGTTAACATGGGCCTCCTTCGGTCCGTACAAACAATGGGCCTTCTAAGGGCCGTAGAAACAATGGGCCTTCTACGGGGCATAGACACAATGGGCCTTCTACGGGCCATATCATCAATGGGCCTTCTACGGGCCGTATGATCGGTTGGACAAACATGGGCCAATAACATACGACATTAGGGGCGTAAATGGGCTAGAGTTGAAATCGTCCGTTCATGGGCCGACCATAACGGGCCGTCGTTAATAGGCCGTATTTGATGACACTATGAAAACGGCCCAACGTATTAACGGGCCACAAACGGGCCGATTGTAACCACGGTTGTATTTTGCCCACAAGCAGAAAATGACAGTAACGGGCCGAAAGTAAACGAATGCTGGAAATGAGCCCAAGAATAAATGGGCCCTGAGAAGGCCGAAAGATAACATGGGATGGAAATGGCCCAACGGAATAATGGGTCGTTAATGGGTATAAAGTGATACATTGTTCATTACGGGCCAGTTTTACCATGGGCCGTTAATGGGCCGAGGTTTACTAAGGGCCTCATATGGGCCAAAAGACGTCATGCACTAGTACAAAACAGGGCTTTCGTCACAGGGCAATATTCACATTAGTCCCGGTTCAGTCACGAACCGGGACTAATGTGAGCATTGGTCCCGGTTCTTGCGGCTAAGGCATTAGTCCCGGTTCACCTGGGCCCTTTAGTCCCGATTGGTGCCACGAACCGGGACTAAAGGGTGCGATGCCCATTAGTACCGGTTGGTGGCACCAACCGGGACTAAAGGTTAGACCTTTAGTCCCGTTTGGTGCCACCAACCGGTACTAATGGGCTTTGAGGCATTAGTACCGGTTCATGGCACGAACCGGTACTAAAGGGCCCATTTTCAAACTCTACCCCCCCCCTGTGGACCGCCTTTTCAGTTTTAGAAAAAAACAAAAGAAAATGATGGAAATGTCAAAAAAATAAAATAAAATAAGTTTCCCATGTGATATGTGGTCTAGTTGTTGGGAAAATTAACAAATATGAATTTCGACTTTATTTGCAAAATCTCTCTGGAATTTCTTAAAATGGGCATAACTTTTGCATACGAACTCGGATGAAAAAGTTTTTTATATGAAAAATCATCTACTCGAAAAGTTACATCCCAATTTAACTTTCATATACTAGTGGGAATTTTTCATTATAGAACTTGGCTTGTATATTCCAATGATGGGCTTCCTCAAAATGCCCTAGGTCTTCGTGAGCAAGTGAGTTGGATGCACACCCACTTAGTTTCTTTTGTTGAGCTTTCATATACTTATAGCTCTAATGCATCCGTTGCATGGCAAACCCTACTCACTCACATTGATATCTATTGATGGGCATCTCAATAGCCCGTTGATATGCCTACTTGATATGAGACTATCTTCTCCTTTTGTCTTCTCCACAACCACCATTCTATTCCACATATAGTGCTATGTCCATGGCTCACGCTCATGTATTGCGTGAAGATTGAAAAAGTTTAAGAATGTCAAAAGTATGAAACAATTGCTTGGCTTGTCATCGGGGTTGTGCATGATTTAAATATTTTGTGTGGTGAAGATAGAGCATAGCCAGACTATATGATTTTGTAGGGATAACTTTCTTTGGCCATGTAATTTTGAGAAGACATAATTGCTTAGTTAGTATGCTTGAAGTATTATTATTTTTATGTCAATATTAAACTATTGTCTTGAATCTTTCGGATCTGAATAT
This sequence comes from Triticum aestivum, assembly GCF_018294505.1. Classification (NCBI taxonomy): domain Eukaryota; kingdom Viridiplantae; phylum Streptophyta; class Magnoliopsida; order Poales; family Poaceae; genus Triticum; species Triticum aestivum. Next base: position 53,699,620 of record NC_057814.1, on the reverse strand, counting down.
TCATACCACAATTAACAAGAATTACATTGAAATTATGCCAAGTAGCATTCCACATCAAAAATTCTGTTTTTATCATTTACCTACTCGAGGACGAGCATGAATTAAGCTTGGGGATGCTTGATACGTCTCCAACGTATCTATAATTTTTTATTGTTCCATGCTATATTATATTCTGTTTTGGACATTATTGGGATTTATTATACACTTTTATGTTATTTTTGGGACTAACATATTAACCGGAGGCCCAGCCCAGAATTGCTGTTTTTTGCCTATTTCAGAGTTTCGCAGAAAAAGAATATCAAACGGAGTCCAAACGGAATGAAACCTTCGGGAACGTGATTTTCGGAACAAACGTGATCCAGAGGACTTGGACCCTACGTCAAGACATCAACCAGGAGGGCACGAGGTAGGGGGGCGCGCCTACCTCCCCAGGGCGCGCCATCCACCCTCGTGGGCCCCCTGTTGCTCCACCGACATACTCCTTCCTCCTATATATACCTGCGTACCATAAACTACTAGATATGGAGCCAAAAACCTAATTCCACCGCCGCAACCTTCTGTACCCGTGAGATCCCATCTTGGGGTCTGTTCCGGAGCTCCGCCAGAGGGGGCGTCGATCACAGAGGGCTTCTACATCAACACCATAGCCTCTCCGATGATGTGTGAGTAGTTTACCTCAGACCTTCGGGTCCATAGTTATTAGCTAGATGGCTTCTTCTCTCTTTTTGGATCTCAATACAATGTTCTCCCCCTCTCTCGTGGAGATCTATTTGATGTAATCTTCTTTTGCAGTGTGTTTGTTGAGACGGATGAATTGTGGGTTTATGATCAAGTTTATATATGAACAATATTTGAATCTTCTCTGAATTCTTTTATGTATGATTGGTTATCTTTGCAAGTCTCTTCGAATTATCAGTTTGGTTTGGCCTACTAATTGATGTTTCTTGCAATGGGAGAAGTGCTTAGCTTTCGGTTCAATCTTGCGGTGTCCTTTCCAAGTGACAGTAGGGGCCGCAAGGCATGTATTGTATTGTTGCCATCGAGGATAACAAGATGGGGTTTATATCATATTGCATGAGTTTATCCCTCTACATCATGTCATCTTGATTAAAGCGTTACTCTGTTCTTATGAACCTAATACTCTAGATGCATGCTGGATAGCGGTTGATGTGTGGAGTAATAGTAGTCGATGCAGGCAGGAGTCGGTCTACTTGTCTCGGACGTGATGCCTATATACATGATCATACCTAGATATTCTCATAACTATGTTCAATTCTGTCAATTGCTCAACAGTAATTTGTTCACCCACCGTAAATACTTATGCTCTCGAGAGAAGCCACTAGTGAAACCTATGGCCCCCCGGTCTATTTTCCATCATATCAATTCCCGACAACAAGCTATTTCTAGCGCCGTTTTTATTTTGTTTTCTTTACTTTGCGTTTTTATTAGAAAAATACCAAAAATATTATCTTATCATATCTATCAGATCTCACTCTCGTAAGTGACCGTGTAGGGATTGACAACCCCTTATCGCGTTGGTTGCGAGGATTTATTTGTTTGTGTAGGTGTGAGGGACTCGTGCGTGGCCTCCTACTGGATTGATACCTTGGTTCTCAAATACTGAGGGAAATACTTATGCTACTTTACTGCATCACCCTTTCCTCTTCAAGGGAAAACCAACGCAGTGCTCAAGAGGTAGCAGGGCGGTGGCGTGGGGATCGCCGGAGAAAAAGCTCGGCACGGGGGGGGGGGGGGCTAGAGGGATGGCCGGGGCGGCGGCGGACCAGCGGTGGGGAGTGTTTTCGGGGCAGGCGGGGCGGTGCACCGCCGGCCGCGGGCGGCGGGGGGCGGCTGTTTGGCCGGTGATATCTGGCGGTTCAGGGGGGTGGAGGTGGAAGATGAACTGCAGGCCCTTGATTTCGTATCCAACGACTGCAAAATCGACTGACCAGAGATGAAAAAGTCAGTCGACTGACGTGTAGCCTCACCTCTAGTGCATTCAGTTTCGACAGTAAAATTCAGTTTCGACAGCAAAATTCAGTTTCAACAGTTAAGTTCAGTTTTGACAGTTAAATTCAGTTTCTACAGTTAAGTTCAGAGATGAGCGGCTGATGTATACATCTAGCACTTTGTGGTTATGTATTTTACGTCATCTATTGGAGATGCTATTAGAATTCCACTCAGGATAACGTTCTCTCTCTTGTCCTGCTTCAGCCTCGGCATCGTACAACTCACCGGAGCTGCTCCAATGACGAAACCCTCCATCACAGCGGAGCAGTACCTCGGGCTCCATCTCCAGATGCCTAAGATATTCTTCCCCTCCTCTGACAGCCAAGTCAGCCAGAGCATCCTCACCGGCCAACCCAATCACGCCGAGATCGACATGGCTTCGCCAAAGAGGTTGTACACTTCTTATGGTTTGACTTAATCTCACCATGTTGCTTTGCATCCTGTGATCTTCCAATTCTTGTGAACCAAACACCCAGATTGGCAGAAATCCAGTGTTTTTAAATTCTCTATTTTGCACATGCATTAATATCCTATTCCTGTCTATTTCCTATCCCTGCATTGTTAGAATCCTCAAATTCAAACAAGTCCTTACACAATTACTTCTGTTACAGATATGTGTCAAAGAAAACCTTGTGTGGTTTGTCCTGCTCCTGCGGTGTTGTGTTCCACCCCAACTCAGCTGCTCCAACGAGGGAAGGATTCACCACAGCAGGGATCCGCTCTCTAGACTGTCTTTCGCCGCCTCAGATCTTCTACCCCGCCGCTAGCAGCCACGACAACTGCATTACCATCATCAACTGTGCAGATGACCTTGAGGACTACACGGGTCCGCAAGAGAGGTCGCACTCTTCCATGTCTGCTTACGTTATGCATCGCTTAATATGATGACATGCTACTTTATCATCGTGTTCACCTATTAGACTCCGACTCAGGTCCAAACTTATGCTGAAACTTGAGTTTTTAAATGGTTGTGGGGTACATATTGGGGCAGCAATCAGTACTATTTGTCTACTATCTGGTAAATCTCGGGTGTCTACTATGAGTTTCATGTTGGGTGCAAACAAACATTAAAGGAGCCATTATCTATATTTTTTAACTAAAGCTATTATCTGTCTGCTATCATTGGTTTTGGGTCTATCCACAGTTTGCTACCGTGCATCACTCTGGATTTGTGCATGCACTCCTTGCATAATCTCACTATGTTTTATTCCTATGCATGTCAGTTATTGTACACAATGGAACTGAACATGTAGAGAAAAAGAGACGAGCCTTGCGTGGCAACAAAATTTCATGCACACGTCGCTCCATGGTGGGCGCAAAGGCAGCCCCCCTCGACCCATTTCGGATCGTAATCAACAGGAAGATAACTATTCTGAGGGGGATTCAGAAGAAGAAGACCACTCCTATTTACCCCATGAGGTCTTCGCTCTAACTTGGCCTGCTGATGTTGGTTATATCATGCATATGGTGCCTTGCATTGCTTACTTTATACATCAAATATGTTAACTGCTTAGTTTAGACATGCTTTGTGTGAATGCCATCTGTTTAGTTTATTCACCGTTTATGTGAATGATGCAATGCCATCTTGTTTAGCCAGGCATCATATATGTGAATTTTGCAATGCCACCCTGCTTAGCCAGTCATCTTATATGTGAATTATATCAGTCCATCCTTTTTTTTCCGTTACGTATTACATTTGTCAACAATGTTAGTACATTCAACTACTCTTCGTGTGCATCAGCCATTTCACACGGTGATGGAAAATACTGACGAAGCGCATATCTCGCTGGTTACGGATAGCTCCTCAGAGGAGGATTCAGAGACAGATGACCAGTCCTATTTCGCCCCGAGGTGCATGATCTAACTTGGCAGGGTTATGTTGCTCATATCGTGCGTATGGTATGTTGCATTGCTATGTCATTTGCTTAGTTTAGACATGATTTGTGTGAATGCCACCTGTTTAGTGTCTAATTACCATATATGTGAATTATGCAATGCCATCTTTTTGCAAGACATTATATATGTGAATTATGCAATGCTATCTTGTTGCAAGGCATTATAGATGTGAATTATGCAATGCCATGCTGGTTAGCCAAGCGTCATATATGTGAATTATATCATGTCGTCCTTTTTTTGTATTTCGCATTGCTTTTGTCAACAATGTTTCTATATTCAACTGCTCTTCCTGTGCATCAGCCATTTGAACTGGTGATGGAGAAATCTGGAGTGAAAACAATGTCTTCAGAGCAGACAATGCTACCTCGTGAAGCAGATATGTTGCTGGTTACAGATAGCTCTTCAGAGGAGGATTCGGAGGCAGATGACCAGTCCTATTATCCCCCTGAGGTGTATGCTCAAACTTGGCAGGGTTATATTACTCATATCATGCATATGTTGTATTGAAATGCTTAGTTTTTACATCATATACACGATATTGAATACCATCTCCTTAGTTGACACATCATATATGTGATTGCCCTCTGCTCACTTCCTTAGTATATAAATCATATATTTTAATTATATCATGCCATGATGTTTACATAGACAGCATGTATCTGAATTATGGCATGCCAACCCATTTTCTAAAGACATAATATAGTTATATCATCTCATCCTATTCACATAGTCATCATATTTTGAATTATGTCATTCTATCCGTGAATTATATCATGCCATCATGTTTCCATCGACGGCATGTTTGTGATTTATGGCATGCCAACCACTTTAATAGACACATCGTATAGTTATATCATGTCATCCTGTTTACATAGTCATCATATTTTGAAGTATGTCATTTTATCCTGTTTAGTTAGCCATCATACATGTGAAATTGTGTCAAGCTATCCCGTTTCATTAGCCATCATATATTTGAAATTATGTCCTGGTATTCTGTTTGGTTAGACAACATAAATGTGAATTATTTCATGCCCTGTTTTCTTCCCTACTATCCAGTGCACCTGTCTATCTTATAATGTATGTACATTCAATTACTTTTCTTGTTTATCAGCCATTTCAATTGGAGGGGGTGATGGCAGTATCTGTGGGAGTAAAAATACGGTCTTCAGAAAAGATTGTGCTACCTGTCGACGGAGATAGAACTACGGTTGTACATGCCCAAGAACCAGCCCCACCACACATAACCCAGACTCACGCAGATTGTACCCCTACCCAGTTGGACAGAGAACCAGCTACACCCCTTCTAACCCCAACCCCAGCAGATAGTAACCCAGTTCCTGTTGACACAGCACCGTCTCCACCACAGAGCGCCCAAACACGAGCAGTTAGTAAGGCAACTGCAGTGCCCAAAGCATGAAGACCACCACTCCGAACCCCAAGTCAACGCTTAAAGTAGAAGAATAATTGTTCTCAGGTCAGGTTCCGTAGCTATGGTTCATAATACTTTGCTCTTGCATCACTGTATTTACTCATACCAACTAATTTCAAATTTGAAGGATGCAATTGGAACTGCAATGGCGCAACAGGTATGTTTTAAACCTGTTTCTTTAACGTGTTTGCTTTTGTAACTTGCTCTATGTTGATTTCAGTTTCAACTGAATAAACAGTTATGTTCTCTTGCCATGCACATTACAACTGTTGTTATTGCTGTGTAGTTTCCCACACTTATATTCTGTCTATGCTGCTTTGTCCTAAATAGATATGATTCGAACTGTATCTATCTTGATTTGGCAACACAAACTAGAACGGTATGGACCATACAGTGACCATACTACATAGATATATGTTTGTTTCATGCTGTTATCCTATCCACCTTACGACTGAACTGGTTTACCAAAATGAGTTTCATATACTACATTGTAAACCTGTGATGTGTTTGTTTGTTTCTCCTTTAGAACGCGGATAAAATATTGGAGAAGAGTACCCCATTATGAAAGGTAAAGGAAGTAATGCAGATCATTTTCAAGATAGTGAGACATCCCTATTGTTCTCCAAGAAAGCTGATAAAAGCTATATTAAAGACACTGAGACAACCCCAAAGTCATGTCTTGATGTAGTGTTCGAGTTACTAGCTACTACTGCTGGCACCAGCTCTTCGAACTCGCTGCCTGAATCAGTTCGGCTTCTTGAGTCTCAACTTCAAGTTGAAAGACATCGATCAGATGTTTTGCGACAGGAGGCCGAAGGACTGAGGAAGTTCCTGCAGAATTCAGATGCATACTTTCTGGTGCAACAGCAAGTGCTGGAGGATTTAAGCGCCAAACAAGAGAAAGTTAATAAGCTTGCTAAGCATCTTGCCAGCATTATGGGCACCCAAGATATTGTTTCTTGAGCTCTTCTGAGGTGGTTTCAGTTCTAGACTTGTTTTGCTGCGGCGTTTATATGCTGCTTTCTTCCCTATATTTGCACTTTGTGGCGAACTTTGATGCCCAGTGGATGTAATATGTGTAATATCCGTGATAGCCTAGCGTAAGTTGCTTGCTTATTTATTTCCATTGTCTTGTTTATTTATTTCAGTGCATGCACTTCTTTTTCTGCGGTTTGCTAGTGGCCGGAATAACCTATTTTTTAAAACTAGGCCACATTGACAATGGGCTACATATTTACTGTAGTTAACATGGGCCTCCTTCGGGCCATAGAAACAATGGGCCTTCTAAGGGCCGTAGAAACAATGGGCCTTCTAAGGGCCGTAGAAACAATGGGCCTTCTACGGGGCATAGACACAATGGGCCTTCTACGGGCCATATCATCAATGGGCCTTCTACGGGCCGTATGATCGGTTGGCCAAACGTGGGCCAATAACAGACCACATTAGGGGCGTAAATGGGCTAGAGTTGAAATCGTCCGTTCATGGGCTGACCATAACGGGCCGTCGTTAATAGGCCGTATTTGATGACGCTATGAAAACGGCCCAACGTATTAACGGGCCACAAACGGGCTGACTGTAACCCCGGGTTGTATTTTGCCCACAAGCAGAAAATGACAGTAACGGGCCGAAAGTAAACGAATGCTGGAAATGAGCCCAAGAATAAATGGGCCCTGAGAAGGCCGAAAGATAACATGGGATGGAAACGGCCCAACGGAATAATGGGTCGTTAATGGGTATAAAGTGATACATTGTTCATTACGGGCCAGTTTTACCACGGGCCGTTAATGGGCCGAGGTTTACTAAGGGCCTCATATGGGCCAAAAGACGTCATGCATGGGCCATACATGGGCCGGAAGTTAAAACGGGCTGGAATTATATTGGACGGCCCAGATGACGCTACTGGGCATAATTCGGATAGGCCGTAAACGGGCCCTGGGTTAGCGGGCTATAAATGGGCTATATGCGAACAGGCCGTTAACAGGCTTGCCGTGGGCCGGCCCGCCATCTTTTGACCAAGTCAAACGGGCCGGCCTTTTCATCGGAATGGGCCACTGTGTGGTCCGTGTCACGTGTCGACCTATCATAGGCGCCTCCTGTCCAATGAGTGGATGACATCTGTCCCAACGGTGAGCCTACACGTGTTTCCTCCAGCCAATGATGATTTTACACGTGGAAAATCCCCATTGGTCGGGGCTGTTAACAGGTTCTCGGATCCGATAGCTTAACGGTGTTCCGTTACGGTGGATGCCACATGTCGATCACCCTTGATGAAAGCACTTCTGTGACGCACGATTTATCGTCATGGAAGTGAACACTTCTACGAGAGCACAGGTATGACTATCTTGATTCTGTCATAAATTTGTCATGTATGTACATGCATGACAGAAACCGTGACCTACTGTGACAAACACGTATCATCACGGAAGTGTATTTTTTTGTAGTGTAGAGGGTTATTGTGACTGAAACTGGATATCTGATGCTGATGAGATTAAGGCCACAAGTGGTTATGTTTCTACACTTGATGGTGGCACTGTTTCCTGGAAGTCTTGCAAGCAGACCATCTTAACGAGGTCAACTATGGAAGCAGAACTCACAGCATTAGACACTACCACTGTTGAAGCAGAGTGGCCTCGTGACCTCTTGATGGACATACCTATGGTTGAAAAACCAATACCCCCTATCCTAATAAACTGTGATAATCAAACTGTGATCGTCAAGATAAATAGTTCTAAGGACAATATGAAGTCCTCATGGCATGTGAAGAGGAGTCTAGAATCTATCAGAAAATTGAGGAACTCCGGAGTTATTATGTTGGATTATATCCAAACGTCGAAGAACTTGTCAGATCCCTTCACAAAGGATCTATCACGTAACGTGATAGATAATGCATCGATGGAGATGGGCTTGAGACCCACCGCATGAGTTGTCCATAGTGGTAACCCACTCAATGTGATCGGAGATCCCGTGAAGTAGAAGTGGGAGATAAGTTGTTGGTCAGCTGAGAGGAGAGTATCCCTATTTTAATTATCCTACTCCGTGAAGATGCAATACTCTCCTGATCTGCATGGCAGGTTGATATTTATGTTAATGTGTTCCAAGTGGCTTATTTGAGTAAGTAGAGATGTTGTCCTGCAGAGCATCTCCTGAGGATCACACCTATATGAATTTGACTGTTAACGTCGCAGTCTGTGAGAATTGGGTGTTCTCTAATAAATTCATGAAAGGCCCTGGAGTATGACGTATACGCTCCACCCGCGGGGAAGCCTTGCGGCAGCCCACTATCGGTCAAGAATTTGTGTGAAACTAGTTTCGCAGAAAACTTGTAGTTCAAGGCATAGTCCACTATTCAAGTTGTGATCTAGTGTAGCATAAAACTCTAAGTGGAAGTTCAACTTCATAGTCTCCACTAAGCACCGGTATATAAACAATGTTTTGGAACTAAATGATGAGATGTGCCAATGAGACTTTGTGGGGCATTGTTGGAATTTTGCTAGTAGGCCTTTGGCCCAAAGCCCAACTAAAATTCTGAAATTCTCTTGGCCCATTCATGCACACATGTGAGTGGAGTGAGTGAGACTAGAGTTTAGTCCTACCGCGGAAGTTGAGGGAGAGTTGCACCTCTTTATAAGGTGGGCTCTTCTACCACTTGTATGAGCATGAGAAGAGGAGACCTACACGCGCGTTCCTCCTCCTCGCTCACCTCGCCACGCCACGCCTCGTCACGACGCGCCGCGCCGCACCGCGGGTTGCGTGATTGAGCCTAGGCGAGGATAGAGCTATGCACTTTGTTTATATTTTTGCTGCTCGGGAAAATTAATGAGTCATTAATTAATAATTAACAGACGCGTTAATTACTGAACTGTTTCCGATTCTTTTGGATCGTGACGACTCGGACGTGGGGTTTACTCCCACGACCTACCCGGCCCGCACTATTTAGTCAGGCCGACGGCTACCCTAGCCGCCGCCACTTCGTATGGTTTCGCACCACCGTTCGAGATCATTGCGCCGCCAAGCAAGTCTTCTCCATCACTCCTTTCGGCGTGCACCAGGAGAAGGGACAGCAGGCCTCCGAAACCCCACCTATCATGGTCATGTACGTGAGAGGGGCGATCGGGTATTTCGAGAGTGCACTCGCGTGACTGCTGGCAGGGACGACTTCACCAATGTCGACTTCTTCCCCGACCTAGGCAACGTCATCCTCGACGACATGGGCGACAACGTCAACGTCGGCGGTGCTGCTCCCGCTGCACCGTATGTGATTCTATCCTTCCTGTTCGAGATCGTGCTAGAATTCATGTTTCTAGTATGTGCCCTAGATGTGATATGTTCATCTACTATGCTAGTTCGCATGATTAGTTTAATCTCTGCTATTGTTGTCATGATTTACCTTCTGTTTATTCGGATTAAATCTCGTAGTAATTTTCTCATATTTCCATCAATCCAAAAACCTGATTATAGGCAATATACTCCAAGTGGTTTTACTGCGCATCTGAAGCCGCCTGCCTTTAAGGGGGCGCAATATAAGAGGTGGCGCATGAGAGCAGTCTACTGGTATTAGACCATGGGCTGCTATGACGACACCAAGGCAAGCCTGAGGGCGATCTTAATCCAGCACAGCTGGAAGCTTTTGAGAAGATCGATACTCTCTTTAAAGGCGCTATTCAGAGTGTTCTTCATGATTCCATTGTGGATTCGTATATGTCATTTGACAACGGCAAGGACATGTGGGCTGCGCTCGAGGCCAAGTTTGGTGCCTCGGACGCCGGCAGCGAGTTGTACGTCCTGGAGCAATTCTATGACTACAAGATGACTGATGAGCACTCTGTTGTACAGCAGGCTCATGAGATACAGTCGCTAGTAAAGGAACTCGAGTACTTCAAGTGTGTGTTGCCGGAGGCATTATTGCCAAGCTTCCTCCTTCGTGGAACAATTTTGCTACTTCCCTGAAACACAAGAGACAGGAGTTTTCCGTTGCGGTTCTCATTGGTACTCTTGATGTTGAAGAGAAGGCGAGAGCAAAGGACACACGTGCTCGAGTTGCTGAGGGAGCTTCTAGTGCCCACATGGTACAGAAGAAGAACTTCCAGCCCAACAAGTTAAAAAACAACAAGAACAAAACTCAGGGCAAAGGCAAGTTTGATACAAAGAACAAGCCGTCACATTCTACCAACTTCAAGAAGAATTCTCATAAGAAGGGGAAGGGACTTTGCCATGTCTGCGGTGATCCTAATCACTAGGCTCCAAAGTGTCCTAACCGCTTTGAGGAGTGTGAACATGAGAAGAGCGGCAAGTCTGCTAATGTTGTCATCAGTGATACTGATATGATGGAATCTGGGTACGCTATTCTTCCTACCATCCTTTCAGTAGTTCAATCTTCTGATTAGTTAATTGACAACGGTGCCAATGTACATGTTTTTGTTGATGCCTCTATGTTTTCTTCTTACCAGGTCACAGGGACTTCTCCCGTGCTGATGGGAAACGGGTCACATGCCATCGTTCGAGGTGTCGGTACACTCGATCTGAAGTTTACTTTGGGGAAGACCGTGCGTCTAAAGAACGTTCATCATGTGCCGTCTAGGGATGGCAATGGGGCCCCATACCCACCAAACCCATGGGGATTGCATCTATTAGGGGGTGGGGATGGGCAAAAAACATCCCCATGGGGATATTTAAAAAACTAATTTATTCCCCAGAGGGTACAACAGGGATGGGGATGATATCTTATTCCCCAGACCCAATACCCATCGGGGACCTGGTGAGTAACTGTGACACAGCGGTCAACCTTAAAATACTCACAAACAAACTTGCGAAAAAAAACGCTGAAAAAACCTTAAACCTATCTCACGTCCTCACCTCATCTGCCACCATGACCAAGAAGTAAGTACGACCTAGATAGGCATTAGTAGGACAAGGACAACACCATTTATGTATGTTGATTATAGGGTGTCATATTATGTATATCAGTATTTGTTTATGGGGATGGCGACCCTAATGGGGCACCGTTCCCCAGTGGGGCATGGGTATGGTGAAATTTCATCCCCGGTCATGTAAACAGGAATGGGATGATAGGGAATAGATGGGGATGCAGATGTTGTAGGTATCCCCATAGGGGATTGTCCCCATTGCCATCCCTAGCCGTCCATCAATAAAAATCTCGTTAGTGGTTCCCGTTTATGTCGAGATAGTTTTAAGTTGGGTTTCGAATCCAATAAAGTTGTAATTTCTAAGTATGCACAATTTGTTGGAAAATGCTATGAGACCGGAGGCTTGTTCCGCCTATCTTTGTCAGATATTTGCACTAAAGTTATTAATAATGTTTGCCACAATAATGAGTCTGATATTTGGCATTCACGACTTTGTCACATTAACTTTGGTTCATGACGCGGCTAGCCAATATGGATCTAATTCCGAAAATCTCTACTGTCAAAGGCTCTAAGTGCCAAGTATGTGTGCAAGCTAAGCAACCTCGCAAGTCCCATAAGACTATAGAGGCAAGAGACTTGGCGCCACTAGAGCTTATACATTCTGATCTTTGTGAGATGAATGGTGTTTTCAAAAAGGGAGAAGTCTAAAAAAAACCTTGAATTCGTCCTCAAAGTCTGAAAACGACCCTCACCTGTGAATCCATGAATTCGTCACACTGTCCTTTCTAATCCCAGCTTATCCTGGCTGATTTCTTTGAGAAGCTCGTTTGTGCACCGGGTTTGCTGACGTGGCATGGATTATGGTTTAATCAGACGCTAAGTTGGACTGTCTCTAGACCCCTTCAGATGTTCATTAAGTAGCGGCGAGGGTTGCAAATAGAGAAGAACTGCCGGTGGGGAGAGAGAGACTAGGGTTCGCCGCCGCGGCGGCGGCGGCGACGACGACGACGACGGCGGAGCCGGCTATTGGAGGAGGGTAGGCGAACGGCGGCGGCTGAGCCGGCTATTGGAGGAGGGTAGGCGAGCGGTGGCAGAGCAATCGACAATGGCCTCTTCCTCATGTTCGACGTACTCATGCGGAGGATGCCGTCGCAGTCGCAGGGCAGTAGCGGCGTACCAGCCGGTGAGGGAATGCTACCGCCTTCCACGAAAGAAGCCTCCCCGTTGGATATCTTCTTCTTTGCAGATTTTGATACTACTGTTTGCGTGCTAGGAATTGTAAGCTACTGTATGTTGCTCTGTTCCACCGTTTTTCCTCATTCCTATTTCATATCTCTTCTTCTTTCCGGATTATGATTGTATGATTTGTTGACAGTGGACAGGCATGATGATCCGTGCTCCCCATTTCTTCATCAAGTACTGATTGATCTTAGGATGCAATGAGGAGGATGAATGCTGATGGTGGACAAGCCTGGCGAGAACAGGGACAGAGACAACAAGTTGAGGAGAAGAATGAAGAAATTAATGAAGCGAGGGCTAGATGTGAAAGGACGGAGAGAGATGCGATGCGATGCTAAACTTGGTCTTTTTGTAGGATTTGTGCTAGGTAGAGGATCAATGTAGTGGCTAGATGATGTAAAGGTTGGATGAACTGATCTGTTATGAGTGGGCTCTGTACTCAAACTATGAAAATTATGAGTCGAACTTCACATTTTGTACTAAATTTTCTGTGATGTATGGCCTTTGTGCTCAATTTATGAAAAATATGACCGGAACTTCAGTTTGTGTTTCAAATTTGACAGCTCGTAAGTAGTAGAAAATTGGTATTTGGCAGCACATACTTTCAGAACACTGTCTAGTCTGTACTACATGTGTCATGATATAGACTGCATTGCTCATCCTTCTAGTTTTCTCTATTTTTCTCTTGTTCTGCAGCTAGCTTCGGGAGTGAAATGGGATAATACAAAGCATGAGATGCGCCGATAGCCTGTAAGTTGTTTTCTTATTCGTCACCTAATTTCCAGTCTCATTTCCTATTCCAAGATCTTTTTTACTTCTCACCACTTCTAGTATGGAAGTACTGTTAATCAGCTATTGCTCATTTTGATCAGTTAATCGCTCAACATTGGTCGCTAATAACTTCTTGTTAATTTAGTAGCATGTTGTCAGTTTGTAAGGTTCCCATGACCAATTTTAATGACCTGGGTGCTCATACAGTACACACGCAGCAACAAAAGATCCTTGAAACACACACTCAATGGCCTGTAAATTAGTACTTCAAACTCGACTAAACTTTCAGTACATGACCACTACATAATACCAGTACTTAAACAAAGAGGCCATAATAACCAGTTTTGACCAGGACCAAAATTACATGACCAGTACTAACACCAAAAGGGTAGAATCACTAGTTTTGATCGGAACTAAAAGAAAATGACCCGTACACTTGTCAAGCAGGTTCACTTCTTTGCCTTTTTCTTGCCTTGCCCATTATGCATTTTAGAAGCCTTCCTCTTCTCTGTACTTGGTCCTGCTTGGGCATGTTCTTTTCCTTTGTTTCCATTCTGCTGGCTTGCTGTGATGTTAGCATCTGTTTGTGCTTGCTGTTGAGAAATCAAGTATATCCAACAATGCATAATTAATAGAAACAGAAGAAAAGCAAAATTATATGAAACAGAAGAAAAGCAAAATTATATGAAACTGAAGAAATGCGCAAGTACGTGAGACAGAAGAAGTGCAAAATTATATGGAACTAAAGAAATGCAAATTAACATGAAACAGAAGAAATCCACTAGTGTATGAAACTGAAGAAATGCTAAATTATATGGAACTGAAGAAATGCAAAATTACATGAAACAGAAGAAATCCACTAGTATATGAAATAGAAGAAATACACAATTATATACCTCAGAGGCCTTCATTTTCCTCCCTGTTTTTCTCAGAAAGGCATTTTTTTTTCTTGCCTTTTTCTGGATTTTTGTGGCAACCTGACTTATTGTGGCCTTTATTCCCACACATACTATAAGTAATTTTAATCCCATGTCTTGACATCTTCTTTCCTTTTGGTGCTTCTCCCTCTTCCCTCCTCCTGTCATTTTTCCTGGGTCTACCTGGCATGCTCACATAACCAGGAGCTTGTGGTCTGGGATTCTGAGAAACAGGCCACCTTTCCTCACCTTCAACTGGCTCCAAGCAGTGCTCATATATTTTCTTGAATTGCTCAACTGAATAGCACTTGTCAATGAAGTCTTCAATTCTTCTGCCACTCTTATAAATAGCACTGATAGCATGGCAGCAAGGTAGACCTGCCAGCTGCAGGTACCCACAGGAGCATGTCCTGTTATCTAAGTTGCCAGTGTAGGTCCTTCCTCTTCCACTAACATGTTTAACCTCAAACCCTTCTTTCCCATTCCAGAGTACGTCACAGAACTGAGTTAATTTCATGTTCACCTTAAGCTTTTTAAATTTTTTTGGGCAAATTGGATTATTAGTCCACTTTATCAGATTTCTCTCTGTTTTCTTGAACTCTCTTTGTCATTTTTTGTCTAACCTTTTCCAGCATGGATATGCAAGGATAGAATCTGGCCTCAATGATTGAATTGTTGAAGGACTCACATAAGTTATTGTCCACTGAGTCACATAGTGAACCCACAGGGAAAAAAGCTCTGGCCCAGTGCTTAGGCTCTGTTCTCATTATGTCTCTTGCTCCTTCAGGTGTGTCTTGAGCCAACTTTGCTTTTCTGTACATGAAATCTTCTCTATTTGCAGCCTTTGCAATAGACCAGAACTTCTTCTGTAAAGCATGCTCCCTGTACTTCTTCCTCCAGTTAGCATAGATGTGTCTAGCACACATCCTATGTTGTGCTTTTGGCAGAAAATCCTGCATGCTACTGATCAAGCCCTACAGATCACCATAAATTACAATGTCAGCACTTTAATTGTAAGAAGTGGTACTACCAATATTCTACCAAAGTACAAGGTCATGCTCCGTCGTGGCAAATAAACAATGATGACTACAATATTCTACCAAAGTACTAGATCATGCTCCATCGAGTCGAATAAACAACAATGACTGCAGTATTCTATGAATATTTAACAATAGTAATTAACAACATGCTTAAGAGAGTGATTAACATCATGATTAACAAATTACCTTCTGTTGATCTGAAATGAACACCCAGCCTTCACCTTGATCATTTATGTCCAAGTCTTTGATCAGAAGGCCAATAAACCACTCCCAATTTTTTGTAGTTTCTTGCTCCACTATTGCCCAAGCAATTGGGTACATTTGGTTGTTAGCATCCCTACCAATAGCGCAAAGAAGTTCACCTTGACAAGCTCCTTTGAAGAAACAACCATCAAGCCCAATAACCCTTCTGCATGCTTTAAACCCTTTTTTCATTGCATTGAAACAAACATAGAATCTTTGGAAGATGTTTTGATCCATGTATTCAGGATCTAGACCAACAAGAATGGTACTACCAGGATTGCTTCTCAGCAACTCTAGCTGGTAGTCAAAGACCTTGGTGTACTCCTCTTTCATCCCTTCTAACAACTTCTGTGACACTATCTTCTTCGCAGCCTTGCACTTTGATGTTGATACATCAGCAAAGAAATCCTTCAGAACAGTGGCCTTAATGCTATCAATCTTCCAAGTGGGATTGGCCCTTAAGATATGCTCATACCTTCTTGCAATGAGTTTTGCAGTTACAAGGTGATTGTCCCTGTTTGGAGCACACATATGTTCATCCTCATATGTTAGGACCTGAAACCTGGAACACCTGGTAGTCTTTGCACCATATATAAGCCATGGACATCCAGGCCAACCACACTTAGCCCTAATCCTTTCATCCTCTGACTTCATGAAAATAATACTCCTAAATGTCAGCAGCCCATACTTTATTAGTGCCTTTTTCATTTGGCTCTTGCTCCTGAAAACCATTCCTAAACAGAACATGGGGATATCTGTTTTGGGGTTATACCTGATGTACTGGCTCTTCCTCCTGACAACATGGCCATCATCATCAGTCTCATCATCATATGAGTAATCTTCACCATCTGAGTCAAAGTGATCTTCCCCTCAACTTCTTCCACATTTGCAACTAGATCTATTGGAACAACACCAGATGGATTTCTCTCTGCCCACCTCTTTGAGTCTCTAATTCTCTTCTTGAAAGCCCTTGCTTCTTCCCTTAGTTCCACATATTCATCATCCAACCCACTGTCATCACTTCCTGCCACATAATCGCTATCATCTTCTTCACTATCTGAAAATGCAGAGCCATTACCATCTTCCTCATGTTCATGTGCATGATCTAACTGCTGCACAATTAGTTGTTGAGCTGCTGCACTCCCACTTTGTGATCCTGGATTGAAGATCTGAGAGCTACCAGTAATGGGTTCATCTAGAACATCGAACTGAGAAGTTTGTCCCTGTACTTGAGTAATAGCACCACTCCCATTTGCTACAAACAAGTTCCCAATTCCAGTCACAGATGATGGATTTTCACTAACAATCTGCACATCTTCTTCTGCAGTTATGATCGCATCTGGTTCTACATCACTCTCTCCCGCTGACTCATTACCCATCTCATTTTCAAAGTCACTTCCTTGCACTTCCATCATCTTGCTCCCCAGAATACTCCACATAAACATCAGCAACTCCTCCTTCAGTTATGTATTCACACATTTTAATGCAGCCAGCATCATCACACAGGAAAAACAACCCATCCACTAGTTCTTTACCAGGCAACAGGAAGTATATTTTCATACTTTTTTTCAAAGGAACATGATCACCAAGATACCCTTTCAGTTCTGGCAAAGACAACTTGTCTCTTTCTATCTCTGACATTGCCTCATCTCCTCCAACATAATCTAAGTTAGGCCCCATCCGAACAAACAGGCCACCGAAGTGAAACCTCACATTCAGTATGTCACATGGATCCATGATGAAAGCACAAACCCTAACCTGCATTGCCATACAATTTTTGACAAGAATCAATGGCTCATACAACTCATCCGAACTGAATGCAAGATGAAATCCGAATTTAACTCATAAACTAAACGCCCTAAGAACCCTCACTTTCCCTAATCAAAAACCATAACAACAATCAGCGGTTGGAGATGCAAGTGCGACAAGACTGGCAAAAGGAGGAAGGGGATTACCAGCGATTTTTCTCCGCCTCGATCTTCTTGCGTTCCAGCGATCAACCGCTGCCGGCTGCCATTGCTGCTGGGAGGAAGGGGAGGAGCAACGGGACAAGGCGTGGCGTCAGGCGAGTAACAGGGGAGGGAGGTGGGTTCGTGCTGGGGTTTATGAGGGCCCTAGGAGGCCCACAACCAGTCCGTTTTGGCGGGCATTTCCCCCTCTCTATGCCACGCACTCAATCCCATCTCACACAAACACGTAAAGGGCTGGGATAAACTGGGATCAGAGAGAACAGGGTGTCAATTTTGGGGATTCAGACTTCAGGGTCGCTTTTAGACTTTGAGAACGAATTGAAGGTTTTTTTCAGACTTTTGCCTTTCAAAAAAGGTGGAAGGAGATACTTCATGACGTGGATTGATGACTCCACTAGATATTGTTATGTGTATCTTCTGAAATCAAAAGATGAGGCTTTAACTTTCTTCAAAAACTATAAAGCTGAGGCAGAGAACCAACTTGATCGAAAAATTAAACGGCTTTGGTCCGATCGTGGTGGAGAGTATTTTTCCAATGAATTTGATCTGTTTTGTGCGGAACATTGTATAATCCATGAGAGGACGCCTCCCTACTCACCTCAGTCAAATGGGGTAGCCTAAAGAAAGAACCAAACTCTAACTGATATGGTTAACACCATGTTAGACACATCGGGTCTCTCCAAGGAATGGTGGGGGGAGGCTCTAATGACTGCGTGTCATGTACTAAACCGAGTTCCCACAAAGCATAAGACCATGACTCCATTTGAGGAATGGGAAAGGGAAAGATTGAAACTCTCTTACCTACGTACTTGGGGTTGTTTGGCGAAAGTCAATATACCAATTCCCAAGAAGCGCAAGCTTGGACCAAAAACCGTGGATTGTGTTCTTCTGGGCTATGCTTTTCATAGCATTGGTTATAGATTTTTGACAATAAAATCTGAGGTATCTGACATGCATGTTGGTACGATTATGGAGTCAAATGATGCAACTTCCTTTGGTGATGATTTCATTGTGTACCTTGTGGATGACACACCCAGGACTATTTCAGAAGCCTATGCATCTCCCGATGCTGACTACGGGAAGGAAGCTGTTCGTAGCGAGATGGATTCCATCTTAGCTTACGGAACCTGGGAGATCACTGACCGTCCTTATGGGTGAAAACCTGTAGGATGTAAGTGGGTGTTCAAGAAGAATCTTAGACCTGATGGTACAAATGAAAACTACAAGGCACGGCTTGTGGCTAAGGGTTATACCCAGAAAGAAGGTGAAGACTTCTTTGATACTTACTGAGGGAGTACTGGACTAAGGGGTCCTCGGGCGTCCGTCCTGTTATCCATGGGCCGGACTAATGGGCTGTGAAGACATGAAGGCCGAGGACTACACCGTGTCCGGATTGGACTCTACTTGGCGTGGAGGGCAAGCTTGGCGACCAACTATGAAGATTCCTTCTTATGTAACCGACTCCATGTAAACCCTAGATCCCCCCAGTGTCTATATAAACCGGAGGGGTTAGTTCGGAAAGCATACATTCATTACCATATACACGTAGGCTAGGCTCCTAGGGTTTAGCTATTATGATCTCGTGGTAGATCAACTCTTGTAACACTCATATTCATCAAGATCAATCAAGCAGGAAGTAGGGTATTACCTCGATAGAGAGGGCCCGAACCTGGGTAAACATCTTGTCCCCCGTCTTCTGTTACCATCGATCCTAGACGCACAGTTCGGGACCCCCTACCCGAGATCCGCCGGTTTTGACACCGACATTGGTGCTTTCATGGAGAGTTCCACTGTGTCGTCGCCAAGAGGGTTGATGGCTCGCCTTGTTCTCAAGGATAATATCATCTCCGGAGGAACCCTGGCCCTAGGCCAAACCCTCCGGCTGGGCGGCTTCGTCAAGACCGCCGGGTCGGCCCTTAAGCCGACGATGACCTCTCAAGTCATCGAAAATCGCCTCCGTGTTGATCCCGAATACTCCACCCGGATGGATCCAACGGAGTTATCGTCGTTGAATGAACTCCTGGATCGCATGGCCGCCTTGGGGGTCGCTACAGACTACGATCGGGTTGGGCTTAAACCCGACCAGAGGGAAATTAAAACTCCGTCGATCAACTCTTCTACTATATTGAAGACGAACTATGTTCGGATCTCCGATCTTGAAGGGCCGGATATTCTCCGGCAGAAAGGCATGTTCCGTCCCCTGAACATGGAGTTGGACGATGAGCCTAAAAAATCAGTCGATATCCCGGAGCCCGAACTGCCACGGCCTGTAGATCTTCAAACTCCGGATCCAAAATCGGGTCAGGGTTCGGATTTCGTTCCACCCACCCACCCGGACATAGACGCTCTCATGAGCATCAAACAACAGCCTCAGGAAATGGTCCACCACTTCTGGGCCAGATTCCTCCTTGTCAAAGATAAGGTAAAAGATTGCCGTGACGAAGACGCGATAGCAGCATTCTGCAACAACTGCACGGACGAAGGTATCCTAAATGCCATCAATCGCCGCTGCATACAAAAGTTCGCTGACTTAACAACTATCGTACAAAAGTACAGCGCGATGGAAAGCGCCTGGAAAATTCAGGCAGCTCGTTGGGAACCTTCGGCGCCAACCCAACTCATCCTACGGGCGAAAAGGACGCACCCCCGCGGTGTGCCCAGCCGAACAGTCAAAAAACATAAACCCATCACGCTGCACGGCACCGTTCTAGAGGGATGGCTCAATGGCCCGTGCAAAATACACACGACGCCGGATACCGCGGCAGCCCACAGCCTTAGAGCATGTTTGATACTTTGGCAGGTAGCCAAGAGCGGCGAGGACATCCTTATCAAGAACACCCCAGAACAGCCCCCTCCAGGAAACAATGACACTAGAGTATTGACATTCTTCGAGACATTCGCTGCAAACAATAAGCGTAAAAGGGCACTGCGCGATCTCGCCGAAGTTTGCCATGTCGCCGCAACTGACCCCTGGAACGACACGGCCATAACCTTTAACGTCAGTGACGAACCCATATAGAGAACAGTCCGAGCGCCAGCTGCATTAGTCCTCAGTCCCATCATGGACGGTTTTCGACTTAAGAAAGTCCTCATGGACGGCGGCAGCGGACTAAACCTCATCTACGAGGAGACAATCCACATGATGGAAATAGACAGGAGCCGCATCCAGAAAAGCAGCACGACCTTTCGAGGTATCATTCCCAGTCGGGAAGCGCGGTGTGCGGGAAAAATTACACTCGATGTGGTATTCTGCACACCGGAGAATTAGCGATCCGACGAAATAACTTTCCAGGTGGCCCCTTTCAATAGCGGATACCACGCCCTGTTTGGGCAAGAGGCCTTCATGCGCTTTCAATCCATACCCCATTATGGGTATATGAAGCTAAAAATGCCCGGGCCTAATTGAATAATCACCCTCGTCAATGATCCGGATATAGCACTCTGCGCCGAGAACAAAACTACATCCTTGGCCCTCGAGGCATTATCTTAGGCCCTTGCGGCTGAAGAACTAACCGTACTACACTCCACTGTGGATAGAGACGATGTTATCCTGGACAAACGACCAAAATCTACCTCCTTCAAGCCAGCAGAAGAAACGATCAAATTTCAGGTCCATCCAACAGACCCGAAGAAGACAGCCTCTATCGGAGCACAAGTCAGCCCCTCAGTAGACGCAGCACTGCGAGACTTCCTGCGCGAAAACTGGGATATATTCGCCTGGCACCCATCAGATATGCCAGGAATCACACGTGAGTTCGCTGAACACAGCCTCATCGAGGCCGGATTCATCAAAGATATTAAACATCCGTACTGGCTGGCAAACTTGGTAATGGTACCAAAGAAGGACAAATCCTGGCGCCTATGCGTCAATTTTAAAGACCTTAACAAGGCTTGCCCTAAAGATCCCTTCCCCCTTCCTCGCATTGATCAAATCATTGATGCTACCGCAGGACACGACTCGCTATGTTTCCTCGATGCATATTCCGGATACCATTAAATCAAAATGAAGGAGTCCGATCAAGCTGCAACAGCATTCATTACACCATACGGGCCGTTTTGCTTCAATACCATGCCTTTCGGGCTCAAGAACGCCGGCGCCACCTACCAGCGCATGATCCAAACATGCCTCAGGAAACAGATCGGCAAGATAGTGGAGGCCTACGTGGACGGCGTCATCATCAAAACTAGACACGTCGAAACACTAATAGACGACTTGCGTCTAACATTCGACAACCTCCGCGCATACGACATCAAGCTTAACCCGGAAAAATGCGTCTTTGGCATCCCCGCTGGTAAACTACTGGGCTTCATCGTTTCCAACAGAGGAATTGAAGCAAATCTAGCCAAAATTCGAGCTCTGTCGCAGTTGGCCACACCACCCGAACTCAAACAGGTCCAAAAACTCGCCGGGTGTGTGGCAGCTTTAAGCCGCTTTATCTCCAGGTTGGGGGAAAAGGCGCCGCCCCTTTATCGCCTTCTGCGGCACACCGATAACTTCGAATGGATAGACGCAGCGACAGCCGGACTGGAGGAAATAAAAGGCCTTTTGGCAAGCAACCCAATCCTGGCCGCGCCAAACGTCGGCGAACCAATGCTCCTATATATATCGGCAACACACCAGGTGGTGAGCGCCGTACTCGTCGTCGAACGAGAACAGGACAGACACAAATTTCCGCTCCAAAAGCCCGTATACTACGTATCCACCGTCCTCACACCATGCAAATCCCGGTACCCTCACTATCAAAAGATAGCATATGCAGTCTTCATGGCATCTCGAAAATTGCGACACTACTTTCAGGAGTTTTCGATCACGGTGGCTTCCGAAGTGCCCCTAGACTATATAATCAACAACCGGGATGCAACGGGCCGGATTGCCAAATGGGCCATTGAGCTCCTGCCATTCGACATCACGTAAAAACCACGTCGAGCCATCAAATCCCAGGTACTGGCTGACTTCGTCGCCGAATGGACAGAGGCCAAACTCCATAAAGAGTATGGCGCATATTACAACTGGGTTATGCATTTTGACGGCTCCAAAATATTGGCAGGGCTAGGGGCGGGCGTCGTATTAACGTCCCCCACAGGAGTTATCGTCTAGTACGTACTCCAAATATTATACACAGACTCCAACAACGCAGCCTGGAGGTGCGCGGGGACTCAAACCTCGCAATATCTCAAATTAATTGAGACTTTGATGCCAAAGATCCAAAGATGGCAGCTTATCGCATTGTCGTCTTGAAGATGTTGGCTCGGTTCGAGGGCCTCGAATTTCATCACGTCGCCCGCGAAAGCAATCAGGCAGCAGACGTCCTTGCTCACATCGGCGCGAAGCGCGACCCTGTCCCACCTAACATCTTCCTCGAAAGGCTCTTTAAGCCATCCGTGGTGTGGCAAGGGGAAGACAGCAACGACAGTCCCGTTCCGAACACAAACACAAATAGCGAACACGCCGATATCATCAGAGGCTCAGCCACCGAAATAACACCATCGGCCCACCTTATCATGGCAGTAATTGCCCCGTGGACCGAACCATTCTTGGCCTACTTTAATAGGAAGGAGCTCCCAAAAGATCAGAACGAGGCTCGCCGCATCGTCCGGCGTTCGAAGGCCTATAAAGTTCACGAGGGAGAGCTCTACAAGAAAAGCACTACCGGAGTCCTTCAAAGGTGTATCTCCGAGGAGGTGGGGCGGCATCTCTTGGCAGAAATTCACGCCGGTCTCGGTGGGCACCACGCCGCAGCCCGAGAACTTGTCAGCAAGGCCTTCCGGACAGGATTTTATTGGCCTACGGCCTGGTTAGACACACAGGACCTCGTCCAGTGCTGCGTTGGATGCCAACTCTTTGCCAACCAAAGCCAGATGCCCCCAACCGCCCTGCAAACTAGACCCCTTAAAGGCGGAAGCAATACGAAAAAATATCTGCTGGTCATGGTGGATAAATTCACCAAGTGGATAGATGCTAGACCAGTTAAAACGGCCGAGTCCGGACCGGTGATCGCATTCATATCCGATGTGGTGCACCATTATGGTGTACCGCACAGCATCATCACTGATAACGGTTCCAATTTCACAGCCGATGAGGTGAAAACCTGGTGTGCTAATCTAGGCATTAAGCGCAATTACGCCTCTGTCTACCACCCGCAAACAAACGGTCAAGTCGAGCGAGCTAATGGTCTTATTATGAGCGGCATCAAACCCAGGCTAGTGCGGTCTTTGAAAGAATCAGACAAACACTAGGTCGAGGAGCTTGACTCCGTACTCTGGGGGCTGCGGACCATGCCCAACCGTACTACCGGATACACACCTTTCTTCGTGGTGTACGGTGCAAAGGCTGCATTGCCCTGCGATATTATACATGACTCACCTCGAGTGCGTATGTACAAAGAGAAAGAGGCCGAGTTGTATCGGCGGGACAGCCTAGACGCCCTGGAGGAGGAGCGCGACGTCGCCAAAGCCCGTTTAGCATTTTATCAGCAACAGGCTCGAAGATATCAAAGCAGAGAAGTACGGGCCAAGACTTACAATGTTGGCGAACTCGTTCTACGCTTGCCGGAGAAGAAAAAGGACAAACTCAAGCCCAAATGGGAGGGTCCCTTCATAATTGACGAAGTTCTTACCGGAGGAGCGTATCGTCTTCGTGACGCATCAGACAATCGCCTAGAGCCGAACCCCTGGAACGTGGCCAGACTCCGAAGGTTCTATGCCTAAGCGCCGAACTCTTTGTTAGTCTCCTTATCCCCTATAGTTTCCACTACTTTTTCTCCCTTTTACACGATTCTTTTTTTTCTCGCTTTAAAACTCTCATTCGTCTTGACCGAACACCGCTGACGTAGACATCTTTACATATGTACGTCCACTATACCTGGGGGCTTCTTGAACAGAAGCTTGTTAACATTACTTGCCGAGCGTCAAGCTCATCATACATACGTGTTTTTCCCGTGTGTCTTTTCTTCACCATTATATGCATCGATATGACTTAAGTTTTGGCCAAGCTGGGTTGCCTGGCTCCTGTGCTTACCCCTACATTCCCGATTGTTCGGCTAGGTGGTAAAGGGAGCACCTCTGCGATTGTTACTGCCGGGTCATCCGGATGTGTACCTCCGACTGGGTGAAGCCGAAAGCTAGCGTTCTTAAGGGAATATTCGGTCGGTGGATGAAAAATATTCTTTGTACTCACTCTATTGTGAACCCCCAGAAGCTATACACACTGTGATTTTTACATCACAATTCGGACATGTCTACTAATGCATGCACACCCAGGGAAAGGAACCCTTAACGGAACATTTCTCCCTGGAAGATGTTTCTTACAATCTCAATGTAATATAACATAACTAGCCGGATACAACTTGTCTGTTCAAGCAACTATGACCCCTACGCTTAGTTTTCCACGCATACCCCGTCCTGTTCGGCCGTAACGGTATTCGGAAACACTCCGCACCTTCGGGTCCCGAGGTTGAAGCGAAAAGGTCTGCCATGACAAATGATATACAATTCAGCTAGAATTTCACATGGTGAGGAAAGTACATAGTCACTTGGACTCAAACACTTCCTCCTCTATACCATCCAACAGGCAATCCAGCTTACAATCCTGTTGGGAATATTTTGCGGCCACCTCTACTTGGTCATATACTAAACTAACGGGAATTTCTTCCCCATCTGACCCTAGTGGTCCGACCCTGGCCATATGATTCGGGTCCAGCATGGTATATCGCGTTTTCACCATCGCCCAGGCTTCTCGCGCACCCTCTCAGCAGGCCGATATTTTCCATAATCGGATACGCCGCCGCGCTCCCTTGAAAAGCTCTACAAGCTCCTCCATACTTCCCGGAGGGGAGGCGGATGGCCATAAGGCCTTGGCAACACTCTGCATGGCCAGCCGAGCATGCTCATGCACTTGCGACAATCTTTGCAACAGATCACTTGCTGATCCGGACACCTCCTCTTCAGGATGGCCCGTCAATATACCTGCAAGCATAGCTATATCAGTTCCATTTATCTGCGAACTACTAAAAAACAACAAGTTCGGAAACATACTGAACATGTCGCCCCGCAGCTTCTTGTTCTCCTTTACGGAGTCGGCTAGATGGGCCCGCACATCTTTCAACTCTTCACCCAACTTAGTGTTGGAATCCTGTCGCTTGTTTTTCTCGTCCCTCACGCGGGTCAACACACGCTCGCCTGTGGCGTGTTGCCTCTTTGCCTCTTTTTCTCCCTCTTGGGCGATCTTCAACTTCTTCTCAAGTTGATCAGGCGACCCTGTTATGCGATCCGTGGCAGTATTAGCACAGTTGGTATACATTTACTGTTCCTCGATGGAAGGGAACGTTACTAGTGGACGACTTCTTCAAGTCTCCCAGTTCAACGGTACCAGCTATTAGCTGCGCCCAACACTGCTCCAGCTCTTGAGCTAGCAGACTATTCTTCTCTGCGAGGACCTGGTTGTCCAACAATCCTTAAATCCGTTGTGCCAACTGCTTTCAGTCTTGGGGGCTACGGGTATATGGCTATCCTTTTTTGACAAAGAAAACTTACCTGCACATCTGTCAGATATTGCCTCGTGGCTTTTCTAAGCCCGTCTCGAGCAGCTCGGATGTATGAGTCGCCCCAGCTAAAGGCATTAAATACCTCATCCCAGAACTTCGGGTCTCGGAAAACAGCTCTGCAGCACCGATGATTCATGGCGCTTTCTACTTCCGAGTTGGTAACAAACATATTTTCCGAATCCTCGGCCGAAGGGCAGTCCGGCTTTGTTCCTACATTGGCCCCCGTCTCCCCGACTGGATCTAAATCTTGGTTATTGGGAGCGCGGCCAGCCAGATCCCCGGACACAGTTCGGCGAACCTTTTTCCTATAATCAAACAGGCGCATAGGTCACAGTTGGACACAGCCACTAAAAAATATATTTATCCGTACCTCCTCGACGAGGGCCCGGTGGTGCCTTCACCGGCCCTCCTCTTCGGAGGCCTGCCCGGCGCAGGAACCGATTTCCTCGGTATCGTCAAACACCTCCCCTGTAGAACGCGCGACAATGCGGTGGATGAGGCAGAGTAAGAGCACCCTCTCAGAGAAGGTGTTTCTTGATCACTTACATGTGAAGCAGGAAGAAGACCAGGGTAGTCGGCAATGATGGCCACTTCTGTGCCATCATAGCTCGTCTGGTAAAACACCCCCTCCGCGAGCACCACAAATATATCCGGATCCTCTTCAAACCCGGGATCAAGCTCCCAGTTGTGGTCCTCCGGCTGTGGGGCGGGACTATAAAATCCCTCGGTGACCTTTCGCTAGTGTTGTCATAAGCAAACAAACTAGAAATTTATCAAAGGCAATTTGGAGATGGAAGGAGTAAAAACAGAGGGGCCGGGCCTTACCCAACTGGGAGGGTTATACATAGAGTACCCGTCTCTGAGTTTGATGCGAAGAAATTCCATTTCCTCCCCTTTGAACAGTTCAGCTAATATCTTAGCCAAAGCGGCAGGGGTATCCGGACCTTTCCAGCCGCAGCGAGAGGTGTTGTCCTCCCTATTGTAGTGCAACATTGGAAGCCCTCTGTATTGGAGCGGCTGAACTCCTCGCGCTATGGAGATCTCCATAACCTCGATCACTGTGAGTCCGGACTGAGTGAGCTCTTTTATCTTGCTCATCAGCTGACGAACCTCCGCGCCATGTTCCTCTTCAAGGCACCAGGGACGCCAACTGTGGCGTTTCTTCAGCGGGACGTGCGCCAATTCAGGAAGACCCTTTCGAACCGGGTCAGGAAGCGCAACGTCCTCTATATAAAACCATTCAGAGGGCCATTCATCAGGGGCCTTCCTTGGTGTGCAGGATGGATATCCGGTATCGGCGACGCGCCATACTTCGGCTCCGCCCACTTCAAATATTGACCCTTCGTGATTGCGCAGGACGAGACATGACAGCTTCCTCCACAACTCGAAATGAGCCTCAACGCCCAGGAATAGTTCGCATAAAGCGACGTAACCCGCAAATGCAGAATAGAGGCTGTAGTGAAGTTGTGCAGCTGGAGGCCGTAGTACTCCAGAAGCCCTCGGAGGAACGGATGGATTGGAAATCCAACGCCTCTCAGTAGGTAGGGGACAAAGCACACTCGCTCTTCCCCGGACGAATTGGGGAAGTCCTCTACCTGAGTCCCCTCATTGAAGGAAGCTAGCCCCGTTCGAACAGGGACTAGATCTGCATGAGGAAGGAATCCCTGCGTTTGCAACTTCGTCAATTTGCTTTGAGACACAGAACACCACTCCCACTCGCCTTTCTCTGGGCCGGGACGAGCGGAGGAGCTGGGAACACTAGCCATGCTGGAATGGTTTCTCCTAAGTAGTCTCTGGGGATTTCTTCTGCGTAGCGCTGAATGGATCTGGGATCCAATCTCTTTAAATAGGCGCTATTCCTCGCGTGGATGGGGTGTTATTCGCAAAAATACCCTGACTTTCCACATTCGCTCGACACGTGGAGGACGAAGATTATTTAATGTGCGGAAGCCAAGGAGGCGACATTGGATCAATGGCCGAACACATTACTTGGAGATTATTGAAGGGGGAACCCGCCTTGCAATGTCGAAGACAATATGTGTGCCGAGCACCTCGCTATTCAAGACTGGTTCGAGGGCTACTGAGGGAGTCCTAGACTAAGGGGTCCTCGTGCGTCCGGCCTGTTATCCATGGGCCGGACTGATGGGCTGTGAAGACATGAAGGCCGAGGACTTAACCATGTCCGGGTTGGACTCTACTTGGTGTGGAGGGCAAGCTTGGCGACCAACTATGAAGATTCCTTCTTATGTAACCGACTCCATGTAAACCCTAGATCCCCCTGGTGTCTATATAAACCGGAGGGGTTAGTCCGGAAAGCAGACATTCATTACCATATACACGTAGGCTAGGCTCCTAGGGTTTAGCCCTTACGATCTCATGGTAGATCAACTCTTGTAACAGTCATATTCATCAAGATCAATCACACAGGAAGTAGGGTATTACCTCGATAGAGAGGGCCCGAACCTGGGTAAACATCGTGTCCCCCGTCTCCTGTTACCATCGATCCTAGACGCATAGTTCGGGACCCCCTACCCGAGATCCGCCGGTTTTGACACCGACACTTACTCACCCGTGGCTAGACTGACCACAATTTGGGTGCTACTGTCACTGGCTGCCTCACATGGTCTTCTCGTTCATCAAATGGACGTTAAGATGGCTTTCCTCAATTGAGAGTTGAAGGAGGAAATTTACATGGATCAACCAGATGGTTTTGTAGTACCTGGTGAGGAAGGAAAGGTGTGCAAGTTATTAAAGTCTCTATATGGCCTTAAACAAGCTCCCAACACTCGTAGAAAACAGGGCTTTGGTTCGGGCCTGGCCAGCCCATTAGTCCAAGTTCTGCATGAACCGGGACCCATGGGGGCATTCGACCCGGTTCGTGAGCCCAGGGGCCGGCCGGGGCCTCGTGGGCATTGCTCCCGGTTCGTGTGGACCAATTTCTCCCGGTTCTAGGCACGAACCGGGACCAATGGGCCTCGCTCCTGGCCCACAACATTGGTCCCGGTTCGTGGCTCGAACCGGGACAGAAGGTGGAGCTTTAGTCCCGGTTCGAGCCACGAACCGGGACAAATGAGTTGCCTATATATACCTCATCGCCACGGCAAAGCACTCCACACTGCTCTGTTTTTTGCTGCCGGCGAGGGGGAGGGCATTGGGTGCTCTTGCTCACCTCCTATGCACATGAGGTGTTCGATGAAATGCCCGAGCCACACTAGTTAAGCTTTCTTCTCTCGAAGCTCGATCTCCGAGCTCCATTTTTCCCGAGATTTGTGTAGGTTTATATTAGCGGTTCGTCACGCCCCGTCCTCGTCTTCACCGCCGTTGATCGCCCACGCCGATCTCGTCGCCAGCACCACCATGGTGAGGCTCTTGTTCTTATCTTCTTTCTGGAAAAAAAATCTTACTTTACATAGATACTTGTCTAATTTTCTTACTTTTGACACACATATTATATATAATGCACGCAGATGAACCGGCAATGGATTTACGGTGACAGACACAGCTCTGAGTACATTAAGGGCGTGCATGATTTTCTCGAAGTGGCTGAGACAAACAAGCAGAATGGTTTTATGTGTTGTCCATGCCCTAAATGTGGGAATACGAAGTCTTACTCTGACCGGAAAATCCTTCACACCCACCTGCTTTACAAGGGTATCATGCCACACTATAATGTTTGGACGAGGCACGGAGAAATAGGGGTTATGATGGAAGACGGCGAAGAAGAAGAAGACAATGACAACTATGTGCCCCCTGAATACGGTGATGCTGCAATGGGGGAAGCTGCTGAAGATCAAGAGGAACCAGACGATGTGCCCGATGATGCTGCAACGGGGGAAGCTGCTGAAGATCAAGAGGAACCAGACGATGTGCCCGATGATGATGATCTCCGCCGGGTCATTGTCGATGCAAGGACGCAACGCGAAAGTCAAAAGGAGAAGCTGAAGTTCGATCGCATGTTAGAGGATCACAAAAAAGGTTTGTACCCCAATTGCGAAGATGGCAACATAATGCTCGGTACCGTACGGGAATTGCTGCAGTGGAAGGTAGAGAATGTTGTGCCTGACAAAGGATTTGAGAAGCTACTAAAAATATTGAAGAAGAATCTTCCAAAGGATAACGAATTGCCCAACAGTACGTACGCAGCAAAGAAGGTCGTATGCCCTCTAGGATTGGAGGTGCAGAAGATACATGCATGCCCTAATGACTGCATCCTCTACCGCGGTGCGTACAAGGATTTGAACGCATGCCCGGTATGTGGTGCATTGCGGTATAAGATCAGACGAGATGACCCTGGTGATGTTGACGGCGAGCCCTGCAGGAAGAGGGTTCCTGCGAAGGTGATGTGGTATGCTCCTATAATACCACGGTTGAAACGACTATTCAGAAACAAAGAGCATGCCATGTTGATGCGATAGCACAGTGAGGACCGTAAGAAAGACGGGAAGTTGAGAGCACCCGCTGACGGGTCACAGTGGAGAAAAATCGAGAGACAGTACTGGGCTGAGTTTGCAGGTGACCCAAGGAACGTATGGTTTGGTTTAAGCGCGGATGGCATTAATTCTTTCGGGGAGCAGAGCAGCAATCACAGCACCTGGCCCGTGACTCTATGTATGTATAACCTTCCTCCTTGGATGTGCATGAAGCGGAAGTTCATTATGATGCCAGTTCTCATCCAAGGCCCTAAGCAATCCGGCAACGACATTGATGTGTACCTAAGACCATTAGTTGAAGAACTTTTACAGTTGTGGAATGGAAACGGTGTACGTACGTGGGATGAACACAAACAAGAGGAATCTAACCTGCACGCGTTGCTGTTTGTAACCATCAGCGATTGGCCCGCTCTCAGTAACCTTTCAGGACAGACAAACAAGAGATACCACGCAAGCACGCACTATTTAGCTGACACCGAAAGTATATACCTGGACAAATACAGGAAGAATGTGTACCTGGGCCATCATCGATTTCTTTCGACCAACCATCAATGTCGAAAGAAAGGCAAGCATTTCAAAGGCGAGGCAGATCACCGGAAGAAGCCCGCCATGCGTACCGGTGATCACGTACTTGCTATGGTCAATGATTTACACGTAATCTTTGGAAAGGGTCCCGGCGGACTAGCTGTTCCGAATGACGCTGAGGGACGCGCACCCATGTGGAAGAAGAAATCTATATTTTGGGACCTACCCTACTGGAAAGACCTAGAGGTCTGCTCTTCGATCAACGTGATGCACGTGACGAAGAACCTTTGCGTGAACCTGCTAGGCTTCTTGGGCGTGTAT
Organism: Triticum aestivum; assembly: GCF_018294505.1. NCBI lineage: Eukaryota > Viridiplantae > Streptophyta > Magnoliopsida > Poales > Poaceae > Triticum > Triticum aestivum. Next base: position 53,668,422 of record NC_057814.1, on the reverse strand, counting down.
GGGAAGACAAAAGATACAGCTGAGGCACGAGAGGACCTACAACGTTTGCACAAAAAAGACGGCATGCCTCCAAAATAGTATGAAGGTCCTGCCAGCTACGCTCTTACCAAAGAAGAGAACGAAATCTTCTTTAAATGCCTGCTTAGTATGAAGGTCCCGACTGGCTTCTCGTCGAATATAAAGGGAATAATAAATATGCTAGAGAAAAAGTTCCAGAACCTAAAGTCTCATGACTACCACGTGATTATGACGCAACTGCTTCCGATTGCATTGAGGGGGCTTCTACCGGAAAACGCCCGATTAGCCATTGTGAAGCTATGTGCATTCCTCAATGCAATCTTCCAGAAGGTGATCGATCCAGAAATCATACCAAGGCTAAGGAGTGATGTGGCGCAATGTCTTGTGAGTTTCGAGCTGGTGTTCCCATCATCCTTCTTCAATATCATGACGCACGTCCTAGTTCATATAGTTGACGAGATTGTCATTCTGGGCCCCGTATTTCTACACAATATGTACCCCTTTGAGAGGTTCATGGGAGTCCTAAAGAAATATGTCCGTAACCGCGCTAGGCCAGAAGGAAGCATCTCCATGGGCCATCAAATAGAGGATGTCATTGGGTTTTGTGTTGACTTCAATCCTAGCCTTAGGAAGATAGGTCTCCCTAAATCGCGGTATGAGGGGAGACTAACTGGAAAAGGCACGCTTGGAGGGGACTCAATAATATGCAGGGACGGGCATTCTTGGTCTCAAGCACACTACACAGTTCTACAGAAGTCTACCTTGGTGACCCCGTATGTCGATGAACACAAGAACAGTCTGCACTCCAAACACCCGGAGCAGTGCGACGACTGGATTACATGTGAACACATCAGGACTTTCAGCAGTTGGTTGGAAACACGTCTCAGAGGTGACAACACTGTTTGTGATGAGCTGTACTCGTTGTCCAGGGGACCATCTTCTACTGTATTGACTTACAAAGGATACGAGATAAATGGGAATACATTTTACATGATCGCCCAAGATCAAAAGAGCACCAACCAAAACAGCGGTGTCCGCTTTGATGCAGCAACGAAGAGGGGAAAGGACACATATTATGGTTACATAGGGGACATATGGGAACTTGACTACGGACATGATTTTAAGGTCCCTTTGCTTAAGTGCAAATGGGTCAATCTGTCAGGAGGCGGGGTACACGTAGACCCACAGTACGGAATGACAACAGTGGATCTGAACAATCTTGGGTACACTGACGAACCGTTCGTCCTAGCCACTGATGTGGCACAGGTTATCTATGTGAAGGACATGTCTACCAAACCGAGAAAAAGAAACGATAAGGAAGCGAATACATCATACGATGAGCCAAAGCGCCACATTTTTCTTTCAGGAAAAAGGGACATCCTGGGAGTGGAGGGCAAGACAGACATGTCTGAAGATTATGAAAAGTTTCATGAAATTCCTCCCTTCAAAGTCAAGGCTGACCCAAGCATCCTGATAAACGATGAAGATTACCCATGGTTACGGCGCAATAAGCAAAGGACACAAGCGAAGAAAATGTGAAGACTTTCTCTCCACAACTATTATGATGATACCATGCCAACTTTCAACCTTTTCGTAGTTCATTTGAAATGCCTGTTGTAACAGACGAGTTTCCGTATGAAATCCTGATACTTCGAAAGAGATTGTCCATTTTGTACACGAAGTGCATCCAGTTTTTGCCGTAACCCTCTCAACTTTCTTGCACATGCTATGTTGATGAAATGACGATACCATGCCAACTTTCAACCTTTTCAAAGTTCATTTGAAATGCTTTTCAATTTCAGGGTCTTATACCTCAAAATACTCGGTAAATGCATGAAAAATAACAAATGAAGTCAGAAAGGGTTGAAAATTGATGATGTGGCTTTGAATGGTGCATTTTGAACACACAAAAAGTCAGGAGTTCAAATAAGTTTAAAAAATGAAATCCCTTTGTAACAGACGAGTTTCCGTATGAAATCCTGATACTTCGAAAGAGATTGTCCGTTTTGTACACGAAGTGCATACAGTTTTTGCCGTAACCCTCTCAACTTTCTTGCACATGCTATGTGGATGAAATAATGATACCATGCCAACTTTCAACCTTTTCAGAGTTCAATTGAAATGCTTTTCCATTTTAGGGTCTTATAGCTCCAAATAATCAGTAAATGCATGAAAAATAACAAATGAAGTCAGAAAGGGTTGAAAACTGATGATGTGGCTTTGAATGGTGCATTTTGAACACACAAAAAGTCAGGTGTTCAAATAAGTTTTAAAAAATTAAATCCCTTTGTAACAGACGAGTTTCCGTATGAAATCCTGATACTTTGAAAGAGATTGTCCGTTTTGTAAACAAAGTGCATCCAGTTTTTGCCATAACCCTCTCAGCTTTCTTGCACATGCTATGTGGATGAAATGATGATACCTTGCCAACTTTCAACCTTTTCAGAGTTCATTTGAAATGCTTTTCAATTTCAGGGTCTTATAGCTCAAAATAATCAGTAAATGCATGAAAAATAACAAATGAAGTCAGAAAGGGTGGAAAATTGATGATGTGGCTTTGAATGGTGCATTTTGAACACACAAAAAATCAGGAGTTTAATTAAGTTTTAAGAAATGAAATCCCTTTGTAACATACGAGTTTCCGTATGAAATCCTGATACTTCGAAAGAGATTGTCCGTTTTGTACACGAAGTGCATCCAGTTTTTGTCGTAACCCTCTCAACTTTCTTGCACATGCTATGTGGATGAAATAATGATACCATGCCAACTTTCAACCTTTTCAGAGTTCAATTGAAATGCTTTTCAATTTCAGGGTCTTATAGCTCAAAATAATCAGTAAATGTATGAAAAATAACAAATGAAGTCAGAAAGGGTTGAAAATTGATGATGTGGCTTTGAATGGTGCATTTTGAACACACAAAAAGTCAGGTGTTCAAATAAGTTTTAAAAAATGAAATCCCTTTTTAACAGACGACTTTCCGTATGAAATCCTGATACTTCGAAAGAGATTGTCCGTTTTGTACACAAAGTGTATCCAGTTTTTGCCGTAACCCTCTCAGCTTTCTTGCACATGCTATGTGGATGAAATGATGATACCATGCCAACTTTCAACCTTTTCAGAGTTCATTTGAAATGCTTTTCAATTTCAGGGTCTTATAGCTCAAAATAATCAGTGCATGAAAATAACAAATGAAGTCAGAAAGGGTTGAAAATTGATGATGTGGCTTTGAATGGTGCATTTTGAACACAAAAAAAGTTAGGAGTTCAAATAAGTTTTAAAAAATGAAATCCCTCTGTAACAGACGAGTTTCCGTATGAAATCCTGATACTTCGAAAGAGATTGTCCGTTTTGTACACGAAGTGCATCCAGTTTTTGTCGTAACCCTCTCAACTTTCTTGCACATGCTATGTGGATGAAATAATGATACCATGCCAACTTTCAATCTTTTCAGAGTTCATTTGAAATGCTTTTCAATTTCAGGGTCTTATAGCTCAAAATAATCAGTAAATGCATGAAAAATAACAAATGAAGTCAGAAAGGGTTCAAAATTGATGATGTTAGTAGAAACCAAATAAAATAAAATAAACTTTAATAAAATATATAAGTAGAAAAAAATAAAAAAATAAAAAAAATTAATAACATAATTAAAATTTATGGACCTAAAATTACCAAAGTATTTTCTATTCAAACATTATAAGCAAAAAGAATTTTCATGAAATAAATAAAATAGCAACAGTAAGTATTTTGTTGTAAGTAGAAACAAAATAAAATAAATAAAGCAAAAAAGAAAAGAAAAAACTGGGAAAAAATAAAAAATGCCACCTACTTGGCCACCACGGCCTGAATACGACTAGAAACCCATCCATGGGATAGGATTCAGGCCCGTAGAAGGCCCAGCAGGCCCACAGGCATAGCAGTGCGAGATTAGGCCCAGAGGCCTGCAGTTCAGAGGAATTCAATGGAGATGGCGGGGCAGGGCTTATAAACCGGTCCTGCCGCTCCTCGCCTAGCGAGGTGGGACTAAACATCCCACCGCCTCGAGGCTTTTGGCAGGCGCAGGACATTGATCCCGGTTGGTGCCACGAACCGGGACCAATGCACACCTTTGGTCCCAGCTCGGGGCACAAACCGGAACCAATTCCCCCCTTTAGTACTGGTTGGTGCCACCAACCGGGAAGGCCTCTGCTTCCCGCCCTTTGGGCTGCTGAAAAGAGACTTTGGTCGTGGTTGGTGGCACCAACCGGGACTAAAGGTGATGTTGTTCCCGGTTGGTGCTACGAACCGGGACCAATGCTCTCGCTATATAAGTAGCACTTGGGAAATTTTCACAAATTCATTGCCAGTTGCCCCCCACCCGACGACGCCGAGCTCATCGACGCCGCCAGGCTGCCCCGCCGCCGTCGCCGTCGCCCGTGCCCCCCTGAGCCCACGCCGACGCCGTCCGCCGCCCACGTCGTCCCCCGCCGCAGTCGCCGTCGCCCTCCACCACCCCCGAGCCGTCGCCCTCCGCCCCCGCTGCCGCCGCCCCCGAGCCGTCGCCCGTCGCCGTCGCCCTCCGCCCCCCGCCGCCGTCGCCGTCGCCCTCCGCCGCCCCCGCCGTCGCCCTCGCCGGCCGCCCCCGATGTGATCCGCCACCGCCACGGCTCTGTTCAGTGTTTTTTTATATAATGTGTATTTTTTTGTTCATTGCATTTTTTTCATATATATAATGTATATATGTATGTGGTAGCTATATGATGAATGGATGTGGCTATGTATGTATGAATATAATGTTCATAGCATTTTTTTATTTATATATGTTCTTTTTCATATATGTATTAATTTTTTATTTAGGTTGTTAGTAGATATCGATTTTAGGTTAGTGCATTTTAGGTTAGTGTAGAGGAAAAAGTAAAATAAGGAAAAGGAGGAAAAGAGGAAGAAGGAAAGAAGGAAGAAGAAGAAGAAAAAGAAGGAGAGGAAGAAGGAGAAGAAGAAGAAGGAGAAGAAGAGGAGAGGAAGAAGAGGAAAAAAGTGGAGAAATAAATAAGAATAGGAAAAAAGAAGAAGAAAAAAGAGGAGAACAAGAAAGGAATAGAGGAGAAGAAGAAAAAATAGAAAATATTCTATTATTTCTTCTTCTCCTCTATTCCTTTCTTCTTCTCCTCTTTTTTTCTTCTTTTTTTTTCTTCGATCTTCTCCTCTATTCCTTTCTTCTTCTCCTCTTTTTTTTCTTCTTCTTCCTCTTCTTATTTTTTATCGGGTATGTCGTTCTCGATATACCCCCTCCCCGATAACTTCGACATGAGGGGGCGGGTCGATAAATAATAGAACTAGTTAAACTAGTTTATTTACAGTAAGTGCTTAATTAGAGGTTGAACTAGTTGATTTAATAAAACTACTTTATTTATAGTAAGTGCTTAATTAGTAGTTGAACTAGTGGATTTAATAAAACTACTTCATTTTACTATATATAGAAGTAGTTTATTTTTAGATAGTACTACTTTATTTTATTTATAGTAAGTGCTTACTAGTTGAACTAGTTGATTCAATAAAACTACTTTATTTTACTATATATAGAAGTAGTTTATTTTTAGTAAGTACTACTTTATTTTCTTTATAGTAATTAAGTGCTTAGTAGTAGTTGAACTAGTTGATTTAAGAAAACTACTTTATTTTACTATATATAGAAGTAGTTTATTTTTAGCAAGAAAATTAATAGAACTAGTTTATTTTTTTAGTTCAACCAATTATTCCCGCATCGACATCGATGATGCCTATCCCGCATCCTCGTCGTCGACTCGGCGGAGGAGGCCGGCTTGATCAGAGGGGCCATGTCTGGGACTGGGCTCTGCCGGGCTGGTATTGGCAGATGCTACCTTCCGGGGGGCGTAGGTTGGTGAGGAGCCAGCCCGTCGTTGACCCGATCCTTGTTTGGTGGCGGTCGCGTGGTCCAGTGACGGTGCCGAGGCTTCCGGACACCGCAGAGGTGGTACGTCACCGTGTCAGCGAGGAGGACGAGCACGTCCGTTGCTACATGGTTGCGTTGGAGCGCAGGTCCGACAATACCTGGCAGGTTCTTCAGGGATCTCACTGGAGCTATGATCCTGTGATGGTTCCTTCTCTTTGGGTGTCCACCGCCCGCGGCGATACCCGTCAGGCGCTACGCTTCTGGCTGTATTAGCGATGCTATATGTTTGATAGTATTCGAGGTGTATTAGTGATAGTATTCGATGATGTACGGATGCAAGAGATGTAGTTTTGCTTATAATTGAATGCATGCTAATTTGAATACTACTTTATTTTACATTTGGTTTTGCATATTGAATGCTCAAATTGGAAAAGTACTCCTACTTTGAATGCTAAAATTTCAGAGCACTATGCAAGGCGTATGCATTTGATTAGTTGATAGCTTATAGGGTTTATGTTTTTGCAGAAATCTAGGAGCCCCTCCATCATCCCCGCCGTCGTCCCCATCACCGACCCCCCTCCGACCTCGAGGTGATACCAGCCAAATCTCCATGTCAATATGAGTCCTATATATGAGAGGACGATATGTCCTTTTTTAGAAAGATAGTTAAACGATATTTTGGGTTGACTTCAAGTCTGTCGAGTCTCCACCATATATGAGAGGACGAAGAATCCCGACTGTTGTCGTGGGGGTTAGCTTCTCCTTCTTTCCCGTGTGCTAGAAAATTTGGTGTAATGCACTCTGGAATGACAGGAGGAGCTACCATCACCGACGGTCGCAATGTCAGAGAGGAATCAGTGAGGGAGAGTCTCCACCATATATATATGAGAGGACGAAGAATCCCGACTGTTGTCGTGGGGGTAGCTTCTCCTTCATTCCCGTGTGCTAGACAACTTGGTGTAATGCACTCGGGGATGAAAGGAGGAGCTACCATCACCGACGATCGAATATGTACACCGCATGAGCTGAGTGTTTTCAAGAAAAGACTCGACAGATCGATAGTCAACCCGTGTTGAATAATAATGATCTAATTTAGGTTTTTTAGTACATATATTTAATTGTACAAGTTTAATATTTGAATTATGAACATAGGAAATGTCGTACTCGGACGATGAAAGTCTCCCGGGGGAGTGCGACTGGTGTGCCACGATGACCGAGGTCTGTGCGACAGGCCTCACCTAGAAGAAGGTTGGCGCTTCAGCATTAAGCTGGAGGAGACCTTATATGTTGAAATGGTACGCAACGACGACAAGTGTTATTATTTCGTAATTAAGCACGACTTCAACTATTTCAACGTGTAATTTTCATCTTTTACAATTCGACTAGGTTATCCCATGCCATGCAAGACGCTATGTCTTGGAGAGGATGGGTTTTGAAGACCATGAAAGTATGGAAACAACGAAAATTCACCTAATGACCCATCATGATATGGATTTTGAAGTAAATCTATATAATTCTGAGAGCGTAACCCATTTTAGTTGCAAAAATTGGGAAGCATTTTGCAAGATGTATGATTTTGATGAGGGTATGTGCTACCTCTTGAGCACTGCATTGGTTTTTCCCTTGAAGAGGAAAGGGTGATGTAGCAAAGTAGCGTAAGTATTTCCCTCAGTTTTTGAGAACCAAGGTATCAATCCAGTAGGAGGCCATGCACGAGTCCCTCGCACCTACACAAACAAATAAATCATCGCAACCAACGCGATATGGGGTTGTCAATCCCTACACGGTCACTTACGAGAGTGAAATCTGATAGATATGATAAGATAATATTTTTGGTATTTTTATGATAAAGATGCAGAGGAAAGAAAGTAAAATAAAAACGGCAAAAGAAATACCTAAGTGTTGGAAGATTAATATGATTGAAAATAGACCCGGGGGCCATAGGTTTCACTAGTAGCTTCTCTCGAGAGCATAAGTATTTACGGCGGGTGAACAAATTACTGTTGAGCAATAGACAAAATTGAGCATAGTTATGAGAATATCTAGGTATGATCATGTATATAGGCATCACGTCCGAGACAAGTATACCGACTCCTGCCTGCATCTACTACTATTACTCCACACATCGACCGCTATCCAGCATGCATCTAGAGTATTAAGTTCATAAGAACAGAGTAACGCCTTAAGCAAGATGACATGATGTAGAGGGATAAACTCATGCAATATGATAAAAACCCCATCTTGTTATCCTCGATGGCAACAATACTATACGTGCCTTGCTGCCCCTACTGTCACTGGGAAAGGACACCGCAAGATTGAACCCCAAGCTAAGCACTTCTCCCATTGCAAGAAAGATCAATCTAGTAGGCCAAACCAAACTAATAATTCGAAGAGACATGCAAAGATACCAATCATACATAAAAGAATTCAGAAGATTCAAATATTGTTCATAGATAAACTTGATCATAAACCCACAATTCATCGGTCTCAACAAACACACCGCAAAAGAAGATTACATCGAATAGATCTCCACGAGAGAGGGGGAGAACATTGTATTGAGATCCAAAAAGAGAGAGGAAGCCATCTAGCTAATAACTATGGACCCGAAGGTCTGAGGTAAACTACTCACACATCATCGCAGAGGCTATGGTGTTGGTGTAGAAGCCCTCCGTGATCGATGCCCCTCCGGCGGAGCTCCGGAACAGGCCCCAAGATGGGATCTCACGGGTACAGAAGGTTGCGGCGGTTGAATTAGGTTTTTGGCTCCGTATCTGGTAGTTTGGGGGTACGTAGGTATATATAGGAGGAAGAGTACGTCGGTGGAGCAACGTGGGGCCCACGAGGGTGGAGGGCGCGCCCAGGGGGGTAGGCGCGCCCCCTACCTCGTGGCTTCCTGGTAGCTTTCTTGACGCAGGGTCCAAGTCCTCTGGATCACGTTCGTTCCGAAAATCACGTTCCCGAAGGTTTCATTCCGTTTGGATTCCGTTTGATATTGTTTTTCTGCGAAACTCTGAAATAGGCAAAACACAGCAATTCTGGGCTGGGCCTCCGGTTAATAGGTTAGTCCCAAAAATAATATAAAAGTGTATAATAAAGCCCAATAATGTCCAAAACAGAAGATAATATAGCATGGAGCAATCAAAAATTATAGATACGTTGCACACGTATCAAGCATCCCCAAGCTTAATTCCTGCTCGTCCTCGACTAGGTAAATGATAAAAACAGAATTTTTGATGTGGAATGCTACTTGGCATAATTTCAATGTAATTCTTCTTCATTGTGGTATGAATATTCAGATCCGAAAGATTCAAGATAAAAGTCAATATTGACATAAAAATAATAATACTTCAAGGATACTAACTAAGGAATTATGTCCTCTCAAAATAACATGGCCAAAGAAAGTTCATCCCTACAAAATCATATAGTTTAGTCATGCTCCATTTTCGTCACACAAGAATGCTCTCATCATGCACAAAACCCGATGACAAGCCAAGCAATTGTTTCATACTTTAGTAATCTCAAACTTTTTCAACCTTCACGAAATACATGAGCGTGAGCCATGGATATAGCACTATGGGTGGAATAGAATATGATGATGGGGGTTATGTGGAGAAGACAAAAAGGAGAAAGTCTCACATCAACGAGGCTAATCAATGAGCTATGGAGATGCCCATCGATTGATGTTAATGCAAGGAGTAGGGATTGCCATGCAACGGATGCACTAGAGCTATAAATATATGAAAGCTCAACAAAAGAAACTAAGTGGGTGTGAATCCAACTTGCTTGCTCACAAAGACCTAGGGCACTTGAGGAGGCCCATTGTTGGAATATACAAGTCAAGTTCTATAATGAAAAAATTCCCACTAGTATATGGAAGTGACAAAACAAGAGACTCTCTATCATGAAGATTATGGTGCTACTTTGAAGCACAAGTGTGGTAAAAGTATAGTAACATTGTCCCTTCTCTCTTTTTCTCTCTTTTTTTGGGGCCTTCTTTTTTTATGGCCTTTCTCCTTTTTTTATATTCCTCACTTGGGACAATGCTCTAGAAAATGATGATCATCACACTTCTATTTATTTACAACTCAATGATTACAACTCGATACTAGAACAAAGTATGACTCTATATGAATGCCTCCGGCGGTATACCGGGATATGCAATGAACCAAGAGTGACATGTATGAAAGAATTATGAACGGTGGCTTTGCCACAAATACTATGTCAACTACATGATCATGCAAAGAAATATGACAATGATGAACGTGTCATGATAAACGGAATGGTGGAAAGTTGCATGGCAATATATCTCGGAATGGCTATGGAAATGCCATAATAGGTAGGTATGGTGGCTGTTTTGAGGAAGATATAAGGAGGTTTATGTGTGAAAGAGCGCATCATATCACGGGGTTTGGATGCAACAGCGAAGTTTGCACCAACTCTCAATGTGAGAAAGGGCAATGCACGGTACCGAAGAGGATAGCAATGGTGGAAAGGTGAGAGTGCGTATAATCCATGGACTCAACATTACTCATAAAGAACTCACATACTTATTGCAAAAATCTACAAGTCATCAAAAACCAAGCACTACGCACATGCTCCTAGGGGGATAGATTGGTAGGAAAAGACCATCGCTCGTCCCCGACCGCCACTCATAAGGAGGACAATCAAAGAACACCTCATGTTTCAAATTTGTTACATAGCATTTACCATACGTGCATGCTACGGGACTTGCAAACTTCAACACAAGTATTTCTCAAATTCACAACTACTCAACTAGCACAACTTTAATATCACTACCTCCATGTCTCAAAACAATCATCAAGCATCGAACTTCTCTTAGTATTCAACACACTCATAAGAAAGTTTTTACTAATCTTGAATACCTAGCATATTAGGATTATTTAAGCAAATTACCATGCTATTTAAGACTCTCAAAATAATCTAAGTGAAGCATGAGAGATGAATAGTTTCTATAAAACAAATCCACCACCGTGCTCTAAAAGATATAAGTGAAGTACTAGAGCAAAAACTATATAACTCAAAAGATATAGGTGAAGCACATAGAGTATTCTAATAATTTCCGAATCATGTGTGTCTCTCTCATAAGGTGTGTACAGCAAAGATGAATGTGGTGAACTAAAAAAATAAAGACTCAAATAATACAAGAGGCTCCAAGCAAAACACATATCATGTGGTGAATAAAAATATAGCTCCAAGTAAAGTTACCGATGGAAGTAGAGGAAAGAGGGGATGCCTTCCGGGGCATCCCCAAGCTTTGGCTTTTAGGTGCCCTTATATTATCTTGGGGGTTCCATGGGAATCCCCAACCTTAGGCTCTTTCCACTCCTTGTTCCATAATCCATCAAATCTTTCACCCAAAACTTGAAAACTTCACAACACAAAACTCAGCAGAAAATCTCGTGACCTCCATTAGCGAAAGAAAACAAAAGACCACTTCAAGTTACTGTAATGAACTCATTATTTATTTATATTGGTGTTAAACCTACTGTATTCCAACTTCTCTATGGTTTATAAACTATTTTACTAGCCATAGATTCATCAAAATAAGCAAACAACACACGAAAAACAGAATCTGTCAAAAACAGAACAGTCTGTAGTAATCTGTAACTAACGCAAACTTTTGGAACTTCAAAAATTCAGCCAAAATAGCACGACCTAGACAATTTGTTTATTGATCAGCAGAAACTGGAATCAATATTTTATCACGTTCTGGTGATTTTTAACAATTATTTTCGTGAACAGAAAGTTTCTGGAATTTTCAGCAAGATCAAATAACTATCATCCAAGAAGATCCTATAGGTTTAACTTCGCACAAACACTAATTAAAACACATTAACCAGAGGCTAGAACAAATATTTATTCCTAAACAGTAGCAAAAAGAAAAAAAAGAAAAATAAAATTGGGTTGCCTCCCAACAAGCGCTATCGTTTAACGCCCCTAGCTAGGCATAAAAGCAAGGATAGATCTAGGTAGTGCCATAGTAATAGGATAGATCATTAAAACTCATTTCATATTCTCTACGTTCAGCAGCAAGTTTCCTTTGAGGCAAGCAAAAGTAATCAAAAGGGCTAAATTTAATGGGACAAAAGTCCCCAAGATCAATTTTAGGAGGTATAGGTTCCTCCTTCGGCCCTTCGTATTGCACAACCAATTCATCATTATAAGCATTCTTTTGACAGAACTTTGTGAGCCTATATTCGAGAGAATATCCTAGCTCATTATTTTGAATAGCAAAATCATCATTAAGTTCAGAAATTCTATCAACCAGAATATTGGTAGGAACCTTTTTTCTAAGGTTTTCATTAAAAGCAACATAATCTAGAGATTGAAAACACATTATTTCCTCTTGATCGAATAGGATAGTTTCTATGGGAGGACGTCCAGCGTCCACCCTATAATGCGCAAATATTTCTTTGGCCTCTTTTATAATAAATCTGAATTCATGAGCCAAAAAGATAGTAGCGGCACGCTTAACAGAAGAATGCTCAATGCTAGAAAATTCTAGGAAAATCCTCTGTATGCAGGGATGCATGTGCATAAATTGTCTTTCAAGTTCAACTACAAGCATGGCGATAGCGTCCACAAGACTACTAGTTCTATGCAAAATAGAACCACCCATAGAGGGCAAAGCACCGGCACAAGTAAAAAAAATCTTGGATAACTCCTTTTCCAATAATGTTGCCACTACCAATTCAGAATTTTCTCGTATGTAAGATAGGGGGTTCTTCAGCAGGAGCATCAGAATTTTCCATAACATTATTATTGTCCATATCGACAATAATTTCCCCAATTTCAGACATAACGGCAGAAGGAGCAAGGGCAAAAGGAGAGAGGATGGCGAACGGAAAAGAGAGGGCGAATAAAACGGCAAGGGTGAAGTGGGGGAGAGGAAAACAAGAGGCAAATGGCAAATAATGTAATCCGGGAGATAAGGGTTTGTGATGGGTACTTGGTATGTTGACTTTTGCGTAGACCTCCCCGGCAACGGCGCCAGAAATCCTTCTTGCTACCTCTTGAGCACTGCGTTGGTTTTCCCTTGAAGAGGAAAGGGTGATGCAGCAAAGTAGCGTAAGTATTTCCCTCCGTTTTTGAGAACCAAGGTGTCAATCCAGTAGGAGGCCACACACGAGTCCCTCGCACCTACACAAACAAATAAATCCTCGCAACCAACGCGATAAGGGGTTGTCAATCCCTACACAGTCACTTACGAGAGTGAGATCTGATAGATATGATAAGATAATATTTTTGGTACTTTTATGATAAAGATGCAAAGTAAAGAAAGTAAAATAAAAACGGCAAAAGAAATAGCTAAGTGTTGGAAGATTAATATGATGGAAAATAGACTCGGGGGCCATAGGTTTCACTAGTGGCTTCTCTCGAGAGCGTAAGTATTTACGGTGGGTGAACAAATTACTGTTGAGCAATTGACAGAATTGAGCATAGTTATGAGAATATCTAGGTATGATCATGTATATAGGCATCACGTCCGAGACAAGTAGACCGACTCCTGACTGCATCTACTACTATTACTCCACACATCGACCGCTATCCAGCATGCATCTAGAGTATTAAGTTCATAAGAACAGAGTAACGCCTTAAGCAAGATGACATGATGTAGAGGGATAAACTCATCCAATATGATAAAAACCCCATCTTGTTATCCTCGATGGCAACAATACTATACGTGCCTTGCTGCAGCCTACTGTTACTGGGAAAGGACACCGCAAGATTGAACCCAAAGCTAAGCACTTTTCCCATTGCAAGAAAGATCAATCTAGTAGGCCAAACCAAACTGATAATTCGAAGAGACTTGCAAAGATAACCAATCATACATAAAAGAATTCAGAAGATTCAAATATTGTTCATAGATAAACTTGATCATAAACCCATAATTCATCAGTCTCAACAAACACACCGCAAAAGAAGATTACATCGAATAGATCTCCACGAGAGAGGGGGAGAACATTGTATTGAGATCCAAAAAGAGAGAGGAAGCCATCTAGCTAATAACTATGGACCCGAAGGTCTGAGGTAAACTACTCACACATCATCGGAGAGGCTATGGGTGTTGATGTAGAAGCCCTCCGTGATCGATGCCCCCTCCGGCGGAGCTCCAGAACAGGCCCCAAGATGGGATCTCACGGGTACAGAAGGTTTCGGCAGTGGAATTAGGTTTTTGGCTCTGTATCTGGTAGTTTGGGGGTACGTAGGTATATATAGGAGCAACATGGGGCCCACGAGGGTGGAGGGCGCGCCCAGGGGGTAGGCGCGCCCCCCTACCTCGTGGCTTCCTGGTAGCTTTCTTGACGTAGTGTCCAAGTCCTCTGGATCACGTTTGTTCCGAAAATCACGTTCCCGAAGGTTTCATTCTGTTTGGACTCTGTTTGATATTCTTTTTCTGCGAAACTCTGAAATAGGCAAAAAACAGCAATTCTGGGCTGGGCCTCCGATTAATAGGTTAGTCCCAAAAATAATATAAAAGTGTATAATAAAGCCCAATAATGTCCAAAACAGAAGATAATATAGCATGGAGCAATCAAAAATTATAGATACGTTGGAGACATATCAGTGTGCTTGTCACCATGGATCTTGGTGATCCTGACATCGACGAAGACAATATGGACATTTGGGTCCTTGTTAATACGCCTCCAATTCTACCACTATGTGAGTTTCTCAAACATAGTTATTAACTAATTTATATTGTTCATTTCAAAATAGTTGACAGCTTATTTCCATTGACAGCTTATTTTGATTGTTCAAACAATGTGCGGAACATGTTAGACAGAACCTACTACACCAATGGTTCTAAGTTAACTTATAAGGACAAAAATCATCTGGTCGCGTTTTGTACTGATCTTGAGAATTACAATCATCTGGTCGCATTATGGTCAATACGTGCCACTAGTGCACGTGTTGAACTACGGTAACATCCATGGAGATGCCATGGTATGATTTTTTTAGTATTACGACATTCGTGCATCTTTTGCATAAATTCTTTTAAAACTTAACTACATTGCTAACTACGAAGTTATTACTATATGTTTTTCAACAGGAAATCCCGAATGATTGTGTGCCTCATCTGATGTATCAGAGTGGTCGCCTTGATGTTTTGAACATACATCCAGGTCATCCTAAGAATCTGAACTGTCCATACCGGATTTCTAAAAGAAGTGGAGACATGAAAATCAAGGAATGGAAAAAATGTATCGACAGTCGTAAGGAGGTTCTTGGAAGCAAAAGGAAGCGAAGCGCAAGAATTGAAGACATGATGATCTCCATTCTCCATAATGGAGAGTCAGGGTCTATATTGTTTTATGCTATTTTACCTTAAAGAGGGTATTTAGGTCCTACATAATACTGAGGATCATGTGCCTAGAACAATTAAGTAGGGTTGGTTCGATGACTATGAGGATGATGATCGTATGACTTGTTATTAATAATGAGTAGAAGTTGTATGATGATGATTAGTATGACTTATTATTATGATGATGCATGATGTGGGCATGAAGAGTTATTATATATCAGTGGGTAAAATGAACATGGATTGGATTGAAGTGAAGGCAACATGCATAGGTTGTACAATTTGCAAACGTTGTACACTTTACCCACACTACAGATCTTCATTTTTTGTAATGTGCTTTGGCATATTATCCTCGTGGGTGGACCAGCGTGACTTTAACAAGACCATTCTACCTCCATGAAACTTTTAGCGTATCATTGGCATACCTTCAGGCCTTGTTCTAAGGTCGAAATTTCTATAGGAGAGCCCAAACCAATTCGAGCGATGGAAGACATCCCCACAAGAGCTCATACAAGGACAGAAACACCATTGTGGTGACTCCGTCATCAAGATCGACCCTGGCCAACTCTAGATTTTTGCTAGGATCTTGTGGACCGTGTGCCTATATATCCGCGAGGATCGTCTTCGCCAGTGCGGTATCGGAGAAGAGCATGACCAAAAGTAATGATGGGGTTCTTACTGTTGATCGTGATATAGAGCATGATCTCTTGTAACACGATGAACACATCTCATCTGTGGAGGAACCCGGCGACGAGATTGTCATTATTGTCAATCTCCATCTCGATGATCTTACGTATATCATGTTGAAGTTCTAAAACTTTTGAGATATTTGACTTCATTTTTCTACTTCATTGCAAGTATCCTATTGACGTTTCTTTCTATCAGCGACAACAGTACCTATGAGAAATTTAGTATGTAATATGCGTCTGCAAAGAAAGCAATCCAAGTTGAAAGCATCTGAATCCAAAGTTAAGTGTGCGTCGTATAATATGGGCACCTCCTAGCAACTAAAAACAACATGATGCATGTACACTATCGGGATAGTAATCATGTGTTTTTATGGTCGATATGTGTCCAATCATATCAAAGACATGTTAAATGGTCGTGCCAACATCAAATGCGACGATATCAAACCAACCCGACTAGAAAAAAGGGGTGCAGGTTCTAATCTGGAGATGCATGGAGCCGCACAAACCTATAAATGCAAATGGGTGAGCTATTGAAGCTCCCTCACAATGACTCCAACGGGATAGATATAATTACATTCCAAATCTCTTTTGTCTAGTTTATCTAGTGATGATGCTAAAATATGGTCCATATATTTAAGATAAATAGCCTTTATATCTTATATGAACGAGTTGTGTAGGCTTGAGAGGCATTTGGGATTATTCTACCACATTTGAGGAGGAAGTGTTTGCAGTCTCCTAGCCTCTCACTCATTTGCAACAATCATACGGGATGTTTATCTATATACCATCGAGACTAATATTATTGTACCAAAGCGTGGAATCCTAATAGTGCCAACAACATCCTCCTGCGTCCTGAACGACAAGAGGATTTGGTTGACGTTTTATCTTTTCATGGAAGGATTATGCTGACGTTGTTACAATCTCTATGATCACCACAATGCAATATATGTAATAGTTCCATGAAGTTATCCATGATTACCTCCTGAAAGGCTTGATCAAATTCTGCTAATACTAAGGTGAATGTGAATGAACATCGTATATATGGAATTTTGTTGGCAAACCTTGTTGTTCAATTGTGTAGGAAACACGATGGATTAGGGTGATGAGTACTTTTACAATGAGTTCATCAAATCACCCTTATCGGACAATGATTCAGACGATAAAAATTGGCAATGCTAAGAGTATTCCCAATGAAACGGAGAAGGAAGAGGAGCATGATATTCACTTCAAGGTTCAACACCGAGACACCCGATTTTTATCGGCATAGGGCAATGGGCCATGTTGATCTATGAAAAACTATTTTGCAGCTAAGTTGTTATATCATGAGGGCATCTTTCGGTGTCACTTCCGGTCGTGCATCCATTGTCTTGCGCATTGCGGAGGGTGTGAATGCATATGATGATTACTTCATGCCGAAGAGAGATTGTGTTGGGTACTTGGTTTCGCTTCTCTCAAGAAATTCACTTTTATATTATGAGGATGTATGTAAATGGTTCAGTCATACATCTACTTGATGAGTACATCCATATATCTGAGACCATATGCCTTGCAGCAATGGTCAGAGTTTCCACTGTGATGGTGAATGTCTTTAGAAAAAAGTGTACTTGAGAGAAACAAATATTGGGGCCAAAGCTCGACTTTGGCACTTGGAGAATCGGGAGTTTCCCGGTATGTTTGTGTCCCTCAATTGCATGTAGTGGCAGTGGAGATGTGTATTTGACAACTTTTTTTGCATGCCAAGGTCTCAAAATGACATCAACGTGCTCCAGCGGTGTCCATTTTTTGTAAGACTTTACGAGGGCAGAGCTCCAGATTACAACTCTACCATTAATGGGCATGACGCTATCATGCGTTACTATCTTGTTAATGGTATCTATCCTTTATGGATGAACTTTGGCAAGACCATCTCCTAGCTAGAAGGTAACAAAAAATACCACTTTTCCCAAAAGCAAGAAGGTTCCAGCAAGAGTGTAGAGAGGACATTTGGAGGTCTCCAAGTACATGTTGTAATTTTTCATGGACATACTAAACAATGGGATCCAAAGCGACGTCCAAGGGGCTCTCTCTGCCTCTCTTCAATTTCAACAATCCTTTCCTTGAATTCTCTCCTCGGCCCAATCACTTTTTCATCTTTTTCATGCCCAAGGGTTCTAGGGCTAGTCCTTGTGAGATTAGTCGTCGCCTTGTCGTTCGCGTCATCCCTACAAGTGGTTGTGGCGCAACGGCAAAGAACATGGTGCTCGATGAGCAGAGGGTGCCGCCCCAACTTTGTTTATGTGTCACATCACAAAGTCACCACATCCATCATTTAACCAATAGTAGATGTTGCCGTTACCTGGCTGGCATTTCTACAACACCCAATGGACTGTTGAGCAATAGGACACTAGAAAACCCAACACTCAGCTTCTCAACATTTAAAAAAGAGTCAACCGGCCTTTTGCTATGGCGGTCCTGCCAAAGCGCGGCGAAGAGTTCATAGTGTATGATGTCGTTATTCGTGACCATTCACCGAATGAATTCCATCTTGCATAGTTAGGGCTTCAGTGATGAGTAGGTCTGTAGACGATAAGGAGCATTGGCACGTGTTTATTATTGATAGTTTGGTTGTGTGCGCCCTTAGGGGCAGAGTCTGGTTAATTATAATTGGAAATTACCATGCATGTGACAAAATAACACTCAATCAAAATTGTGTATTGTTGACCGTGTAGAGTATATGAGAGTTGTTCAATTCAAATGGGCACAATTGAGGACTAGAGTTTCATTTCGATTGGCGACAAAACAAACTTGTTTTTCTAGATGGAACCATATTTATTCCATTAACCAAACAGCTGAGCAACATCGCCGGCTACCAATTCGTGCTTGAATTCAGGGCGAGAAAACAAACTTGGCACATGCGGCAAGTAGTACGTAACAAAACAAAACAAAACCGCACACATCATGCTGACATCATGCTGACTCGATCGGTGCACCAAGTGTGTGCGTCAGTCTCGGCTAGCTCGTGGAGACGAGGCCCTCCTCTTCGATGTAGCCCGTCAGACTGGCCGACGACGATGTCGGGTTGACGACGTTGCAGTTGAGCTGCACCGGGCCGCAGCTCCCGGTCTGCACCTGGATGCGGCCCATCTTCACCATGGCGGCCGCGAAGCACTCCTT
The DNA here is from genome assembly GCF_018294505.1 of Triticum aestivum. Taxonomy (NCBI): domain Eukaryota; kingdom Viridiplantae; phylum Streptophyta; class Magnoliopsida; order Poales; family Poaceae; genus Triticum; species Triticum aestivum. The sequence goes on along the minus strand of NC_057814.1, from coordinate 53,649,349 downwards.
CCACAGGGTCTCGTTCCCCGCGAAGCGGTTCACCAGCACGTTCAGGTTCCCATCGACCCGCAGCTGGTTGTCGGAGAAGAAGAGCCCCATGCCGCGCGGCAGCAGCTTGTAGTAGTTGTTGTCCAGCACGTTGGGCGAGCCCGGGTCGATCGGCGCCGTCGCCTGCGACGTGTTCGACGGGCACAGAACCCGCAGCTGCGCCGCGTACGACGGGCTCAGCCCTGCATCCACCTGATAGATGATAGTTCAACACACGTACGTACGTTTCATGCCAACGTAAACTAATATGGTGTCTCACTAGAGGGACGTACTATGGGCGTGTTGCCGTTCCAGATGCGGTCGACGAAGGAGGAGCAGAAGGACCGGCCGACGGTGTTGTCGCCGGAGAGGAGGGCCATCACCTCGGCGGTGTGGGTCTTGTTCTTGAACCGGTCGATGAGCTGCTGCGTGGTGAACGTGGGCGGGGCAGGTTGTCGAGGGCGTCCTTCTCGATGGAGACCCACCCGTCGCGGCGGCCGGCCCGGACAGAGTAGACGACGTTGCCGGTGAGGGTGATGCTGTTGCGCACCGCGTAGGCCAGGATGTCGGTGCGGGAGCATCTCGGTTCGAGGGCTTAATTATATATTTTATATTTTGATTATAAAATGAATTTTCTGATCAAAGAAATTGAAGGAAGTATGGAGGAAACATAGTTCTTTTATTACACATATTCGTCGATGCCAAAATAATGTTAATCATTTCATTGCAAACTTTGGGAAATCACAAGGCCAAACTGATATTTGGTTTGGATCTGGACCAGATGGAGTCTTAGACATTATCAGACATCACTGTAACCCTTGATATTTTAGTAATACAAGAATTATTTATCAAAATCAAATATTTTTAGATAGGCCAGAGCAAATCACCTCAGTGGACTCACCATACATAAGTTAACGTCAGATGGTTGAACAACATGTATTGCAGTATAATTACATTCATTCTATTTTTTTTCTACAAGGCAAGAAATACACATGTAAATTGAGGGATGATCATTTGTACGTTTTGCACAGGTGCTAAGCCATCTGAGCTATCTTCTAAAACCTCATGCAAATTAAATACGTCTACGTTGTAACTAGGACCGAACCCAGAGGTGGGTGCACACGATTATAACATTATCAATGGTCCATATATGTACCATCGTATCATGTGAGCATATGAAGCAGTAAAGATATAAATCTACCATAAAATGCAAGATAGTGAATCACACTGGCTAGAAGTGGCGCATGTGGTAAAATGGGAGATATCTGCAGCTGCACATTGTGATATATACATCACGGTTCCGTTTCGGAAAAAAAATATACATCACGGTGCGCTGCCGAAGCACCTCCACATAAGCAATTCCTAAAGGATGAATATAGCTCATTCCAAGTCTCTTAGTGATACACCTCTAGTGACCATATATTCAAGAACTAGTGATCACATATGAGCAAATGAGTTCGGTAGGCTTGAGAGGCATCAGGGATTAGCGCTAGTTTGGTTCGTCTCCTCATGCCATCCGGCCTGGCCTGGGGCGTGCTTAGCCATTACCAGCAACTCTTTTGGTTATCTACCTGAGTGGCACAATAGCAGCACAGGTTACATATGGAACGTGTGCAGGTTGGAATGAGACGGGTTGTACGTAATTAGCTATGGCATGGGTTGGATTGGCATGTTGACCCAGCTGATGATGCTAGTATTTTAGTTAGCAGCTAAGAGTATGGCTAATAAGGGAAGGAGCACCAAGCGGTGGTCTCATTTGTACTTTTGTTCCTAAACCATCTAACGGTGCAGAGCAATTATCGGCTGGCCGTCGTGCACAGAACATCGTGTATACATCATTTTCATTATATGAAAACTTGCATTGTTAGGCAAAAATTAATGACTGCTCCAACCACTGTCAAACATATAGTAGTCCCTCGGTTTCTAAATGTAAGTCTTTTTAGATATTTTAATATGAATTACATACGAAGCAAAATGGATGAATCTACACTTTAAAGTATGTCTATATACATTCGTATGTAGTATATTTTGAAATCTCTTAAAAGAATATTTAGAAACGGAGGGAGTGCATTTTAGCCATGCATGCATGTGGAGCAAACCAACCAAACCACCCCAACGTTCTTTTCAGGTCTCCATCTAAAATTTCCCCCACCCAAACGGATGTACCCACGAAGTGGACCCACATAGATATAAATTACCAAAGATAAAGGACCACTTGTTCTCCGGGAAATGCTCGAGTGCCCCAGACCTACCAACGATGCTGGCGGTCGCTTCTTCCTTCTTGCTTTCGGCTAGTTCTAGGCGATTCTTATGTATGGCCAGATGAAAATATATATTCTTGTACTAGGTCTATATTTTGGTTAGTGGGGTGCAACACTACACGATCACATGGTACGTGGTCCTATGCGGCAGTCATGAGGACAACCCCCAGCGCCGGACCTCCCCACGCGAAAAAATGCATACGCGAATGCTTAATAAAAAAAATGAGACCAACCTAAAGGCTAATCCTTATTGGCTTTTATTTATTGTAGAAACTCTGCGAGCGTCGCCTGTTAGAGCAGAGGCTCGAACCTGGGCGGTTGGCAGCTAACCCAGCTGCCAAGCCAACGGGTCGACGTCCCGTCCTAAAAAATGAGACCATTTAGGACTAGCGCTTGGAGGCATATTTTTATAGAAGAAACTCTAAGCACCACGAGTCACTCCGTGACTCAAACCCGGGTGGGCTAGATAGCACCGTGCTATCCTAGCCAACAGGGTGCAGCTTAATAAAAACAGCAATGCATGCACCACATGTACTGCCGAAGGTGGTTTGTCTCAAGTGCTGAAGAAAGGAGAGTGTTCACTGCTTTAGCTTGGGCTCTTTGGACTACTTGCAACAAGCTCATCATTGTCATCAAGGGAGCCATTCCATCTCGTCCTGCCAAGTACTCCTTAATGGCTGTTTTTCATTGATGGCGTCCTCTAGAGAAGAGGAAACACTGTGAGACATCGGCGAATATCCATACCAAGATCAAGCATCTTCATGCTGCCCATAGGAACCCTTAAGTTGGTCTTGCTAGACCCCAGTTTATTCTGTGCTCCTATTGAGTTGCGACCTGGATTTTGTCTAACCCTATGCGCGCGCAACTAGAATCACAGCCATTCACCATGCATGCATAGGGATACGGGCCACCATCTAAAACGTTGGGTCACATGTACTAGATTCCTTTGGGGCCCATGTGTGCATGCTGCGGCTAGCACATGCTACCCCCTTCTAAACAAAATTAGACATGACACAAACTTATCAGCATAACTTTGAAATAAATTTTGCAAATTTAAATCCATTTATGTTTTTGAGTTTCTCACAGCCAACTCTACGAAACAAGTCCAATGTCGATATATTCCAAATTAAATTTGGAGTACAAGATAAAATTAAATTTGGCATGGCTCAAACAGTTTCATAATTTTTTCATCAAAGTTCAGACAATCCGTTTATAAAGTTCTTTGTTCCCTGATACTTTTTCTAGCGAAGTTCTTCAATGTTTATAAAAAAGTGGAAATCCTCTATTTATAAAGTTCTTCAACTCCTGATTCTATTTATTTAGCACTTTATAATTAAAATGAAAAGTTCTTCACTGTTTCCAGCAAAGTCCAGTAATTTATGAAATGGTTATAAAAAGTTCTTTATAATTTGAAGTTAAAGTTCAAGTAGGGAGTTGATAAAATTCTAAAGCGATTTTGCTTAAAACACAAAGGAAATAAAAAATGAGGAAAGAAAGGGGAGCAGCAAGAAACAAAAAGTAGATATATATTTTATAGAAGAAACGGGTCACACCATGGGAAAAGCGAACCTACCTCTGCATGCCGGATATGACAGTGTGCTCTGCATGCACGCAGCGCCTGCATGGGCCCCGGGTGGACCAGCTGCATGGATCCGAGCGAGAACGGACGAAGGGGATACGCGTTGCACGCGCAAGCAGTTAGACATCGCCTTATTCGGATTTGTACCCCTACTTTTATGTTGCCCGTTTTGTAAGAACTTATAGCTGCTAAACTTTTCGATATTGGCTTTATTAATTTAAAGCAGGGTGCGCCTTGTGCCTGTTTTCTAAAAGAAATGTGTAGATCAGATGTATTAAGCCCTTCCCCATTTCTATCGCACAACTTAGCATCAAACTGTGTGCGATGAAGACATCACAGACGATATAAAACTTGAACTGTGTGCAAATAAAATGGCTAAGTGCAATCCCGGACCCATCACCCACTATTTGCTTCCACTAATAGAAAAAAACCTAGTAGTGGCGCTTGAAAAAAATGTTTACCATCGCACTTTCGGGAAGCCAATAGTATAACGTCAATGGCACTGTTACCATTTCATGCCGACGCCTGGTAACCGCTTGCCAAGGATCCCCACGTCCGTGGTATTTAAAATACTAGTGGCATTGATATACACTGCGACGACACCTGTGTCCTCAGTACTACTGGCTTTGCATATGTCCCCCAACGTCAGTAGTAAATATATTCAGATTTACAAACAAAATCATTTATACAACCACCACCAAGAGCAGACGCTGCACTGCCTCGCCAGTCGCTAAAGCGAGCAGCCCACCGGGGCGCAGCGCATGAGTGTTACAAAGGATCCATGAGTAGCGAGGCTGCGATGTTCCCCAGACATCACCAAGGTTTTGGTTACCGATTAAAATTTCCATTTACCGAGCGGTAACCGCGTTTATCCATGCCCCCCGATAAATGGGCCTTTCGAGCAAATTATACCGGCCCGTTTGAATTTTTTGCACGGCCCAGCTGAGGCAGAGCCTCGCAGAGGAAGACAGGAAGCGTACTTCCCACAGGCACACAACCACGGACTTAACCTAGCCGTCTTTCTCCCCAAATGGAGCTCCCGCAAGAAATTGGCTCCTGGGCACGAGTGAGACGGCGGCGGCGGCACCCAATCCGCCCTTAGATCTCTTTCTCACGGCAGCGCCACCCTGATATCGCCTCTTCACGTCGTCCAGCTGGGGCGCCCATCGGCATGGCCGGTGTTGGAAGGGGGATGGGGCGGGGCTGTGGCGATGGCGAGCTGCGAACAGTGGGGGTCGTCGCCGGCGTCCATGGCCCATCTCAAGAGACTATTCCCACTTGTCAGGGCAGAGGTCACGGCAGCGGCAGTGCAACGATCCCCGTCGACCATTCATCGGGAGGACAAGCAACGGGATTTCTGGATGACATCAACCGAAGCGGATTTGCCACCGGGGTGGCTCGTCAGGGTGGCATAAGCAGAGGCCCGGAGGTTCCACTGCCGGTTAAAGAACCAACTATAGGTAAGGTTGTGTCCTTGTAGATCTACGTTCATTTTTGTTACTAATTTTCTGTCTAGTATGCTTTCATTTTGTCTTCAAACTAGTTTACAGCAATAGAAGTAGTCCCAGATACCAGTATTTACTAGGTGGATCAACTTCTTTTGTAGTAATTGTTGGGAATCGTAGCATAATTTTAAAATTTTCCTACGTTCACCAAGATGCATCTATGGAGTATACTAGCAACGAGAGGAAGGGAGTGCATCTACATACCCTTGTAGATCGCGAGCGGAAGCGTTCCAATGAACGTGGATGACGGAGTCGTACTCGCCGTGATCCAAATCACCGATGACCGAGTGCCGAACGGACGGCACCTCCGCGTTCAACACACGTACGGTGCAGCGACGTCTCCTCCTTCTTGATCCAGCAAGGGGAAGGAGAGGTTGATGGAGATCCAACAGCATGACGGTGTGGTGGTGGATGTAGCGGTTCTCAGGCAGGGCTTCGCCGAGCTTCTGCGAGAGAGAGAGAGGTGTTGCAGGGGAGGAGGGAGGCGCCCAAGGCTGTTGTGTGCTGCCCTCCCTCCCCCCCTTTATATAGGCCCCCTGGGGGGGCGCCGGCCCCAAGAGATGGGATCTCAAGGGGGGGCGGCGGCCACAAGGGGGGAAGGGGTTGCCTTGCCCCCCAAGGCAAGGGGGAACTCCCCCCTAGGGTTCCCAACCCTAGGCGCATGGGGGGAGGCCCAAGGGGGGCGCCCCAGCCCACTAAGGGCTGGTTCCCTTCCACTTTCAGCCCACGGGGCCCTCCGGGATAGGTGGCCCCACCCGGTGGACCCCCGGGACCCTTCCGGTGGTCCCGGTACAATACCGGTAACCCCCGAAACTTTCCCGGTGGCCGAAACTGGACTTCCTATATATAATTCTTCACCTCCGGACCATTCCGGAACCTCTCGTGACGTCCGGGATCTCATCCGGGACTCCGAACAACTTTCGGGTTTCCGCATACATATATCTCTACAACCCTAGCGTCACCGAACCTTAAGTGTGTAGACCCTACGGGTTCGGGAGACATGCAGACATGACCGAGACGCCTCTCCGGTCAATAACCAACAGCGGGATCTGGATACCCATGTTGGCTCCCACATGTTCCACGATGATCTCATCGGATGAACCACGGTGTCGAGGATTCAATCAATCCGTATGCAATTCCCTTTGTCAATCGGTATGTTACTTGCCCGAGATTCGATCGTCGGTATCCCAATACCTTGTTCAATCTCGTTACCGGCAAGTCTCTTTACTCGTACCGCAATGCATGATCCCGTGACTAACGCCTTAGTCACATTGAGCTCATTATGATGATGCATTACCGAGTGGGCCCAGAGATACCTCTCCGTCACACGGAGTGACAAATCCCAGTCTCGATCCGTGCCAACCCAACAGACACTTTCGGAGATACCCGTAGTGCACCTTTATAGTCACCCAGTTACGTTGTGACGTTTGGCACACCCAAAGCACTCCTACGGTATCCGGGAGTTGCACGATCTCATGGTCTAAGGAAAAGATACTTGACATTGGAAAAGCTCTAGCAAACGAAACTACACGATCTTTTATGCTATGCTTAGGATTGGGTCTTGTCCATCACATCATTCTCCTAATGATGTGATCCCGTTATCAATGACATCCAATGTCCATAGTCAGGAAACCATGACTATCTGTTGATCAACGAGCTAGTCAACTAGAGGCTTACTAGGGACACGTTGTGGTCTATGTATTCACACATGTATTACGATTTCCGGACAATACAATTATAGCATGAATAATAGACAATTACCATGAACAAAGAAATATAATAATAACCATTTATTATTGCCTCTAGGGCATATTTCCAACAGTCTCCCACTTGCACTAGAGTCAATAATCTAGTTACATTGTGATGAATCGAACACCCATTGCGTCCTGGTGTTGATCATGTTTTGCCCTAGGGAGAGGTTTAGTCAACGGATCTGCTACATTCAGGTCCGTGTGTACTTTACAAATATCTATGTCTCCATTTTGAACACTTTCACGAATGGAGTTGAAGCGACGCTTGATATGCCTGGTCTTCCTGTGAAACCTGGGCTCCTTCGCAAGGGCAATAGCTCCAGTGTTGTCACAGAAGAGAGTCATCGGGCCCGACGCATTGGGAATCACCCCTAGGTCGGTAATGAACTCCTTCATCCAGACTGCTTCCTGTGCTGCCTCCGAGGCTGCCATGTACTCCGCTTCACATGTAGATCCCGCCACGACGCTTTGCTTGCAACTGCACCAGCTTACTGCTCCTCCATTCAAAATATACACGTATCCGGTCTGTGACTTCGAGTCATCCAGATCTGTGTCGAAGCTAGCGTCGACGTAACCCTTTACGACGAGCTCTTCGTCACCTCCATAAACGAGAAACATATCCTTAGTCCTCTTCAGGTACTTCAGGATATTCTTGACCGCTGTCCAGTGTTCCTTGCCGGGATTACTTTGGTACCTTCCTACCAAACTTACGGCAAGGTTTACATCAGGTCTGGTACACAGCATGGCATACATAATAGACCCTATGGCCGAGGCATAGGGGATGACACTCATCTCTTCTATATCTTCTGCCGTGGTCGGGCATTGAGCCGTGCTCAATTGCACACCTTGCAATACAGGCAAGAACCCCTTCTTGGACTGATCCATATTGAACTTCTTCAATATCTTGTCAAGGTATGTACTCTGTGAAAGACCAATGAGGCGTCTTGATCTATCTCTATAGATCTTGATGCCTAATATATAAGCAGCTTCTCCAAGGTCCTTCATTGAAAAACACTTATTCAAATAGGCCTTTATACTTTCCAAGAATTCTATATCATTTCCCATCAATAGTATGTCATCCACATATAATATGAGAAATGCTACAGAGCTCCCACTCACTTTCTTGTAAACACAGGCTTCTCCATAAGTCTGTGTAAACCCAAACGCTTTGATCATCTCATCAAAGCGAATGTTCCAACTCCGAGATGCTTGCACCAGCCCATAGATTGAGCGTTGGAGCTTGCATACTTTGTTAGCATTCTTAGGATCGACAAAACCTTCCGGCTGCATCATATACAACTCTTCCTTAAGGAAGCCGTTAAGGAATGCCGTTTTGACGTCCATCTGCCATATCTCATAATCATAGTATGCGGCAATTGCTAACATGATTCGGACGGACTTCAGCTTCGCTACGGGTGAGAAAGTCTCATCGTAGTCAACCCCTTGAACTTGTCGATAACCCTTAGCGACAAGTCGAGCTTTGTAGATGGTCACATTACCATCTGCGTCCGTCTTCTTCTTAAAGATCCATTTGTTTTCTATGGCTCGCCGCTCATCGGGCAAGTCAGTCAAAGTCCATACTTTGTTTTCATACATGGATTCTATCTCGGATTTCATGGCTTCTAGCCATTTGTCGGAATCCGGGCCCGCCATCGCTTCTTCATAGTTCGAAGGTTCACCGTTGTCTAACAACATGATTTCCAGGACAGGGTTGCCGTACCACTCTGGTGCGGAACGTGTCCTTGTGGACCTACGAAGTTCAGTAACTTGATCTGAAGCTTCATGATCATCATCATTAACTTCCTCCCCAGTCGGTGTAGGCACCACAGGAACATTTTCCCGCGCTGCGCTACTTTCCGGTTCGGAAGGGGTGACTATCACCTCATCAAGTTCCACTTTCCTCCCACTCAATTCTTTCGAGAGAAACTCCTTCTCTAGAAAGGACCCGTTCTTGGCAACGAAGATCTTGCCTTCGGATCTGAGGTAGAAGGTATACCCAATAGTTTCCTTAGGGTATCCTATGAAGACGCATTTTTCCGATTTGGGTTCGAGCTTTTCAGGTTGAAGTTTCTTGACATAAGCATCGCATCCCCAAACTTTTAGAAACGACAGCTTAGGTTTCTTCCCAAACCATAATTCATACGGTGTCGTCTCAACGGATTTCGACGGAGCCCTATTTAAAGTGAATGCGGCAGTCTCTAAAGCATAACCCCAAAATGAGAGCGGTAAATCGGTAAGAGACATCATAGATCGCACCATATCCAATAGAGTGCGATTACGACGTTCGGACACACCATTTCTCTGAGGTGTTCCAGGCGGCGTGAGTTGTGAAACTATTCCACATTTCCTTAAGTGTGTACCAAATTCGTGACTTAAATATTCTCCACCACGATCTGATCGTAAGAATTTTATTTTCCTGTCACGTTGATTCTCAACTTCACTCTGAAATTCCTTGAACTTTTCAAAGGTTTCAGACTTGTGTTTCATTAGGTAGACATACCCATATCTACTTAAATCATCAGTGAGAGTGAGAACATAACGATATCCTCCGCGAGCCTCAACACTCATTGGACCGCACACATCGGTATGTATGATTTCCAATAAGTTGGTTGCTCGCTCCATTGTTCCGGAGAACGGAGTCTTGGTCATCTTACCCATGAGGCATGGTTCGCACGTGTCAAATGATTCGTAATCAAGAGACTCCAAAAGTCCATCTGCATGGAGCTTCTTCATGCGCTTGACACCAATGTGACCAAGGCGGCAGTGCCACAAGTATGTGGGACTATCGTTATCAACTTTACATCTTTTGGTATTCACACTATGAACATGTGTAACATCACGTTCGAGATTCATCAAAAATAAACCATTGACCAGCGGGGCATGACCATAAAACATATCTCTCAAATAAATAGAACAACCATTATTCTCAGATTTAAATGAGTAGCCATCTCGAATTAAACGAGATCCAGATACAATGTTCATGCTCAAAGCTGGCACTAAATAACAATTATTGAGGTTTAAAACTAATCCCGTGGGTAGATGCAGAGGTAGCGTGCCGACGGCGATCACATCGACCTTGGAACCATTCCCGACGCGCATCGTCACCTCGTCCTTTGCCAGTCTCCGTTTATTCCGTAGTTCCTGCTTTGAGTTACAAATATGAGCAACCGCACCGGTATCAAATACCCAGGAGCTACTACGAGTACTGGTAAGGTACACATCAATTACTTGTATATCACATATACCTTGGGTGTTGCCGGCCTTCTTCTTGTCCGCTAAATATTTGGGGCAGTTCCGCTTCCAGTGACCACTTCCCTTGCAATAAAAGCACTCAGTCTCGGGCTTGGGTCCATTCTTTGACTTCTTCCCAGTAACTGGTTTACCGGGCGCGGCAACTCCCTTGCCGTCCTTCTTGAAGTTCTTCTTACCCTTGCCCTTCTTGAACTTAGTGGTTTTATTCACCATCAACACTTGATGTTCTTTTCTGATCTCCACCTCCGCTGATTTCAGCATTGAATATACCTCGGGAATGGTCTTTTCCATCCCCTGCATATTGTAGTTCATCACAAAGCTCTTGTAGCTTGGTGGAAGCGACTGGAGGATTCTGTCAATGACCGCGTCATCCGGGAGATTAACTCCCAGCTGAGACAAGCGGTTGTGCAACCCAGACATTCTGAGTATGTGCTCACTAACAGAACTGTTCTCCTCCATTTTACAGCTGAAGAACTTGTCGGAGACTTCATATCTCTCGACCCGGGCATGAGCTTGAAAAACCAGTTTCAGCTCCTCGAACATCTCATATGCTCCATGTTTCTCAAAACGCTTTTGGAGACCCGGTTCTAAGCTGTAAAGCATGCCGCACTGAACGAGGGAGTAATCATCAGCACGCTGCTGCCAAGCGTTCATAACGTCTTGGTTCTCTGGGATTGGTGCTTCACCTAGCGGTGCTTCTAAGACATAATCTTTCTTGGCTACTATGAGGATGATCCTCAGGTTCCGGACCCAGTCCGTATAGTTGCTGCCATCATCTTTCAGCTTGGTTTTCTCTAGGAACGCGTTGAAATTGAGGACAACGTTGGCCATTTGATCTACAAGACATAGTGTAAAGATTTTAGACTAAGTTCATGATAATTAAGTTCATATAATCAAATTATTTAATGAACTCCCACTCAGATAGACATCCCTCTAGTCATCTAAGTGAAACATGATCCGAGTTCAACTAGGCCGTGTCCGATCATCACGTGAGACGGACTAGTCAAGATCGGTGAACATCTCCATGTTGATCGTATCTTCTATACGACTCATGCTCGACCTTTCGGTCCTCCGTGTTCCGAGGCCATGTCTGTACATGCTAGGCTCGTCAAGTCAACCTAAGTGTATTGCGTGTGTTCCGAGGCCATGTCTGTACATGCTAGGCTCGTCAACACCCGTTGTATTCGAACGTTAGAATCTATCACACCCGATCATCACGTGGTGCTTCGAAACAACGAACCTTCGCAACGGTGCACAGTTAGGGTGAACACTTTCTTGAAATTATTATAAGGGATCATCTTACTTACTACCGTCGTTCTAAGCAAATAAGATGCAAAAACATGATAAACATCACATGCAATCAAATAGTGACATGATATGGCCAATATCATCATGCTCCTTTGATCTCCATCTTCGGGGCACCATGATCATCTTCGTCACCGGCATGACACCATGATCTCCATCATCATGATCTCCATCATTGTGTCTTCATGAAGTCGTCACGCCAACGATTACTTCTACTTTATGGCTAACGCGTTTAGCAACAAAGTAAAGTAAATTACATGGCGTTATTCAATGACACGCAGGTCATGCAAAATAATAAAGACAACTCCTATGGCTCCTGCCGGTTGTCATACTCATCGACATGCAAGTCGTGATTCCTATTACAAGAATATGATCAATCTCATACATCACATATATCATTCATCACATCTTCTGGCCATATCACATCACATAGCACTTGCTGCAAAAACAAGTTAGACGTCCTCTAATTGTTGTTGCAAGTTTTTACGTGGTTTGTAGGTTTCTAGCAAGAACGTTTTCTTACCTACGTATGACCACAACGTGATTTGCCAATTTCTATTTACCCTTCATAAGGACCCTTTTCATCGAATCCGTTCCGACTAAAGTAGGAGAGACAGACACCCGCTAGCCACCTTATGCAACTAGTGCATGTCAGTCGGTGGAACCTGTCTCACGTAAGCGTACGTGTAAGGTCGGTCCGGGCCGCTTCATCCTACAATGCCGCCGAAACAAGAAACGACTAGTAGCGGCAAGAAGAATTGGCAAACTCAACGCCCACAACTGCTTTGTGTTCTACTCGTGCATAGTAACTACGCATAGGCCTGGCTCATGATGCCACTGTTGGGAATCGTAGCATAATTTTAAAATTTTCCTACGTTCACCAAGATGCATCTATGGAGTATACTAGCAACGAGGGGAAGGGAGTGCATCTACATACCCTTGTAGATCGCGAGCGGAAGCGTTCCAATGAACGTGGATGACGGAGTCGTACTCGCCGTGATCCAAATCACCGATGACCGAGTGCCGAACGGACGGCACCTCCGCGTTCAACACACGTACGGTGCAGCGACGTCTCCTCCTTCTTGATCCAGCAAGGGGAAGGAGAGGTTGATGGAGATCCAACAGCACGACGGCGTGGTGGTGGATGTAGCGGTTCTCGGCAGGGCTTCGCCGAGCTTCTGCGAGAGAGAGAGAGGTGTTGCAGGGGAGGAGGGAGGCGCCCAAGGCTGTTGTGTGCTGCCCTCCCTCCCCCCCTTTATATAGGCCCCCTGGGGGGGCGCCGGCCCCAAGAGATGAGATCTCAAGGGGGGGCGGCGGCCACAAGGGGGGAAGGGGTTGCCTTGCCCCCCAAGGCAAGGGGGAACTCCCCCCTAGGGTTCCCAACCCTAGGCGCATGGGGGGAGGCCCAAGGGGGGCGCCCCAGCCCACTAAGGGCTGGTTCCCTTCCACTTTCAGCCCACGGGGCCCTCCGGGATAGGTGGCCCCACCCGGTGGACCCCCGGGACCCTTCCGGTGGTCCCGGTACAATACCGGTAACCCCCGAAACTTTCCCGGTGGCCGAAACTGGACTTCCTATATATAATTCTTCACCTCCGGACCATTCCGGAACTTCTCGTGACGTCCGGGATCTCATCCGGGACTCCGAACAACTTTCGGGTTTCCGCATACATATATCTCTACAACCCTAGCGTCACCGAACCTTAAGTGTGTAGACCCTACGGGTTCGGGAGACATGCAGACATGACCGAGACGCCTCTCCGGTCAATAACCAACAGCGGGATCTGGATACCCATGTTGGCTCCCACATGTTCCACGATGATCTCATCGGATGAACCACGGTGTCGAGGATTCAATCAATCCGTATGCAATTCCCTTTGTCAATCGGTATGTTACTTGCCCGAGATTCGATCGTCGGTATCCCAATACCTTGTTCAATCTCGTTACCGGCAAGTCTCTTTACTCGTACCGCAATGCATGATCCCGTGACTAACGCCTTAGTCACATTGAGCTCATTATGATGATGCATTACCGAGTGGGCCCAGAGATACCTCTCCGTCACACGGAGTGACAAATCCCAGTCTCGATCCGTGCCAACCCAACAGACACTTTCGGAGATACCCGTAGTGCACCTTTATAGTCACCCAGTTACGTTGTGACGTTTGGCACACCCAAAGCACTCCTACGGTATCCGGGAGTTGCACGATCTCATGGTCTAAGGAAAAGATACTTGACATTGGAAAAGCTCTAGCAAACGAAACTACACGATCTTTTATGCTATGCTTAGGATTGGGTCTTGTCCATCACATCATTCTCCTAATGATGTGATGCCGTTATCAATGACATCCAATGTCCATAGTCAGGAAACCATGACTATCTGTTGATCAACGAGCTAGTCAACTAGAGGCTTACTAGGGACACTTTGTGGTCTATGTATTCACACATGTATTACGATTTCCGGACAATACAATTATAGCATGAACAATAGACAATTATCACGAACAAAGAAATATAATAATAACCATTTATTATTGCCTCTAGGGCATATTTCCAACAGTAATGTGCAGCAGGTTACACACTTCACTTGGCCTAGTTAACTGAAAGCTTAAACAGATCCAAGAGATGCAACTAAGCTGTGTAATTTCAGAAGCTTAATCAGCAATTAGTGTGGCCATTCCAGCAAGGCAATGCAAATTTACACATTGATCGCACGCAGCCGTAGAAGTCGCCATCGTAGGTATACTTTTTTTATAGAAGTCGTCGTAGTCAAATGTTATCCAAATTAAATGCAACATAATTACATATGCTTCTGTATTTTTATTTCAGGTAATGCAAATGATATAACAAACATATGGTGTCATGGGAAATCATTGGAAGGACAAGCATGGGAGTGTGGATATTGTGGTTTAGTTAGACATGGTGGGGGTTCAACCCGATTCAAGCAGCATATAGCTGGACTGGGCCCTCATGTCTTCTCTTGCATGAATGCACCTCATCAGGTAGTTGCCATTTTTCGGAAAGCCATTCCAGAGGGAGAGGCCCGGAGAAGGACTTCCAAAGAAGGAAAGAAAAGAGTGGTAGCTGAGGTCAATCATATGAACAATCAAGGTGCAGCAATACATATCGATTGTGAAGATGAAGATGATGAGGTACTCCAGCAGACCCTACGAAATTTGTTACGTGAAGATCATGGGAGAACCAGTGCTGTTAAAGGAAGTGTAGGGAGCAGCTCAAGTGGTGTCAAAGACTTTTTTGACGTTGACTTGGCATATAGCAAGACTAGGCCACAGCAGACAATGGAGGCGTGTATTAGCAAGGTGGAATATGAATCCAGGATTGGGAAGGCTTGGGCAAAATGGTTTCACGCTAATGACATCCCTGGGCACAAAGCCAATTGTCCGTACTTCGTAGGAGCAATAAAATTGACTCAAGACCTTGGCAAAGGGGTGCCTGCCCCTAAAGGGATAGATATTGATGGAGTTTATTTAAATAGCAATTATGAAGAGTTGCAGCAGTATGTGGCCAAGTTCAAAGATGATTGGCCCACATATGGTGTTACTATCATGTCAGATTCGTGGACTGGCCCTTCACGGATGAGCATCATAAACTTTATGGTGTTCTCCAATGGGCGTATGTATTTCCACAAATCTGTTAATGCCACCGGACACATGCAAAATTCACAGTTTGTGTTTGAGCACATCAAAGAAGTGATCGAAGAGATAGGGCAGCAACATGTTGTCCAACTTGTGACCGACAATGACTCTAACTTCAAGAAAGCATGTCTTGACCTTGTTGCAGATTTCCCACACATCACATGGCAGCCATGTGCGGCTCACACCATTAACCTCATGTTGAAGGAGATGGGATGCTTTCCTGAGATTAATGAAGTGGTTAGTAGTTGTAAGAGAATTTGTAGATTCATGTACAATCATTCAACTTTGCATGCTGAAATGCAGAAGCACATAGGTGGAGAGTTGGTGCGCCCGAATGCCACAAGGTTTGGAACTAACTTTATGTTCCTAGAAAGCTTTTGGGATAAGCAAGAGAAATTCCAAGTGTGGATGACATCTCCAGAGTGGAAAAATAGCTCATGGAGTTCCGAGGTTGATTATGACTACACATATGATTGTTTGATAAGTAGGACCTGGTGGAATAGCGTGAAGTGGGTGCTAGATTTAATTGGCCCAATATATAGCATACTTAGATATGCTGATTCACAGAAGCTTGGGTCACTTTCTGGCTTTATGACAAAGATGATGCATTCTAGGCATCAGTTGAGTTCTTTGTTTTGTCATGATTCTCTAGACCAAAACAAGTACCTAAAGGTGGTCGACAAAAGGGTTGACCATTTATACAAAAACACATTGATGGTTGCAGGTAATAATTCTTGCTGCCATAGAATTGTTATTGTTGGTAAAATGCTAATTATTCTTATTGTTGCTATCCTTTAATGGTCGTTGCAAACTAATTCTTGCTGCCATGCTATCATTCCATTCTATAGCCGGTGTTCTAGACCCGGCAAGTCACTACAAGTATAACTTTTGAAAAAGTCTATCACACGTGAATGCACTCAATGCAGCACTTAAGAAGTTGGCTAGTCCTTCAGAGTTCATTGCTATGATTCCTGAAGTTCACTCTTATGTCAATACAAGAGGGGCTTTCGAAGGCATGTACCCTCGTAATGCAGCTGAAAAGGTGTCCCCAACTGAGTGGTGGATAACATTTGGAGGAACCACACCGGTGCTTCAAAAGTATGCTATTCGTATTGTCTCTCAATGCACCTCTTCAAGTGGCTGTGAGCGGAATTGGAGCACATACGCTTTAGTGCATACACTAGTGAGGAACCGTCTTGGTTTTGAAAAGTTGCACAAGATGGTTTTTTGCCACTACAACCTTGGGCTGCGAATCCGACTAATTCTTGGTGAGCCAAAAGAGAAAGAGGTTGATACTTGTGCGTTGTTGATGAATACCACTCTCTATGATTGTAATAACGAAATCATGGATTGGTTGGGCAACTCAACAAGCGATTCCATTCAAGATGAGGATAAATATGATGGTGATAGTGATGGTGATGGTGATTGTCCGGTTGTCTTGGAGGTGGTGGGACAAAAGATATCTAGAGGAAGTGGGATGCCTCCAAGTGAGGAGGAAGAGGAGGAAGAGGAGGAAGAGGATGTAGATGATGGAGAGGATGATGAAGGTCAAAGCCCTTTAGTTTATATTAACATTGTATGAATTTATGTTGTTCAAGTGCTAACTTGTAATTTTTGTAGGTAACAATGACGTGCTGCCTCGTGAAAGCAATGAACCTTTGCGGAAGTCTACAAGGAAAAGGAGGAAGAGGAAGGTAATAATGAAGTGCTAACCTTGTCTGTTTGCTTGCTGCCACCCGAAAAATTATCTATTTGCTTCCATATCATGACATACATCCATATTTGCTTGCTAACACCCAAAATTTTATTTGCTTGCTGCTATCTCATGCCATCCATCTATTTATTATATATTGTCAACAAATTCGAAGACATGATAATATAAACAAATTTGTTTGCTAACAACATGACATTTAATTTGCTCACTTGCAGCTTGATTCGTTTTGAGATTCGAGGAAGGAGACTTGCAAGTCTAGAAGGAATTGAATGACAATTTGGTTTGTTGCTCAATGCTTTGTAGTATGTAATTAACGAATCGACGATCTTTTGTTATGGGACTGTAATATGGACTGGCTGCACTTCTTTTGTTGTTGGACTGCTATGTGTGTCTTCCTGTGTCTAATCTTAAGTTTAGTCTCTAAAGTCTGAAACTATATTGTTGGACACTTGGACTGCTATTCTGATGGTTTATGAGTATTGTACATCTATATTGGTCATTGTATTGTTATATGTGTTGTGGGTCACTTAAGGCCAGTTACTATTGCTATAAACTGTTTACATGCCATAAATATAGCGGTGATACTGTCAAAATTTCAAATTTTTTAGTTTTGGTGATTAAATTTTTGAATTCAAAAAATTTCGTTCGAAATTTACTCGGTATTTCGTGGTAACCGTGGTAACCGCATTTATCCGTCACCCTCGGTAAAAATGCCCCATTTGGTAACCAAAATCTTGGACATCACTCGCGCACTACGGCAGACCTAGCCGAGACGAAACCAGCCCATCGGCTACCTCCGGCGGTGGTGTAGTTAGTGCATGGGGGGCAGCTGTGCATTGGATCTGGCGGCAATGGCCACATAAATCAGCCGCCAAGAGTGCCCCCTGCCCATCACATGGGCCGAAGCCACACACACCTCTGCGCCTCCATACCTCCGCCAGCAGCAGCCAACGATGCCAGCATGTCTGCCTCAGAGAGAGCCAGCCTCACCATGCCAAGGCGGAAGCCCCTGTGTCATAGCTCGCAACCCCTCCATATACAATGCCACCACGCCACGGAAAACAGCCACGCCGCCATTGTCGCAGACTGGGTTTTGCCCAGCGACGCCTTCCAGCCGTCGCAAGGGGAGGTGACGAGACAGGGGAGGTTGCCCAGTGGCAAGATCTGGACACTCCGGTGTGGCTGCTAGAGCCGCGTGGGAGGCAGTTTTTCGGTCCTGCGGTTCACACGTTCACACTCATTTTAACACACTTTTCCGGGAATGCATTTGGTTTGACCTATTCCCTCCGTCACAGTTTACACGGCGCGCTTGAATTCTCATGCATTTCCACCACCGAAAGGATTTTAGGCGCATTTTGTTTAATGCTCATTTAATTTGTGCGTGGTAACCGCAATCAAGCCCACAATTTTCACTTCATGAAGGTGTGTACGCGGGATGGAATAACTGCATGCATGTGTGTATGCGAGGTGGAAGCACTCCATGCATGTGTGTACACATTAATTTCTGCAGTAATGAGGCGCCATGATATAATCACCGATACTATTTCTCTGTCCAATCGCTAATCACCTTGGCCCAGAGATTGTTGAAGCACACCGTGTAAATTGTGACGGAGGGAGTAACATTTTTGTACTTTTCAACCATATATAAACGCCCATAGACGAATAATACGCACAATTGTCTCACTAAAAGTCATTCTGCATAACTGATTACCCTAGCTAGGCAGGTCTTTCAATCTGTCAGTCACCAACCCCCGGAATGAGAAAGTTCTGGACCATGTGTTTGTCTAGTGTTCATTTAAAACCCAAAATTAGCAACTGCTGATTTGAAAAGGGCAGTCAGTAATTGCATTGGATGCTCACCTCTTATGTTTTCTTTTCTACGAGATTGAACTGTTGAGAAAGTTGAATTAATTCATGCCGGCGTCAATGGCACATGGCACACAAGTCTTATCTCTGGTCATCATCGTACCAGGGATAGCGACAGGTGAGGTGGACACCCTTCACCTGTTGAGTACTCCGTTTATATTAAGATCCATAGTCAACTTGAGTACCTGATCATTACAAAAACAAATAGCCAAAGATACAGGAATCAATATCATGTTGGTAATATTCAAACTTAGCGTTTCTTGAGCTGTAGCAACGGTTGCAACAGGATAATCCTCTCAGGCGTCGACTATTCCTTGCATGATTCTTCAATGGGACACCACCAGATGGATGGCCTTTTTTTGCGAAATAATCCGTGTTACTCAAAATTTAGGGATTACAATCATGAGTATAAAGTGGGAGAGGTTTGTCAAAAAAAAAGTCTAGACGTTCTTTGGACTGAAGCCAAAGCTAAACAACACTAAGTTGTGTGCTGCCAAAATTAGCCATAAAGTGACTCACGGCTATTTTGGCTACGACGAATATGGGTGACACAAGAATTAGCCATGGATGACCTTATTTCATTCGCAGGTACTACTCAACCATAATCAAGGCCTTGCTAGTTTTTTCATTTCAAATGGCAGTGGCAATAATCATGTCGATGATCTGGTAGATCCCAGGATTGCAACATCAAGATATGCATGGACATGAACTGGTCGTGTTCCTTTATTATTCCGTAACCATATACAAGGCATCAAAGTGGATGGAAAGACCTACGTACAAAAACCATATAACCATGTACACAAAAAATAGCTGAAGCACCAATCAAATTAGGCAGAGGATCAACATTAGTAATCAATGTCTATTCTGCTCAAAAGGACGGAACATGCTGATATATCTGCTGTTCACCTCCTGACGCGGCCTCGCATTCTTCTCCATGTCCTGCATGTAGGGTTGAAGGGAAATCAGTCCAAAAAAATTCTGGAAAGTGCTGAAGGACAAGAGGTGAATTTTTCAACAAAGGGTGATTTTATTTGAGCCAAAATGAAGCATCAAAAGAATAGAAACATAACGAGCACACCTGGCCTCTGCATAGATAGAATGCACACAACCAACACTAACACACGCACACTAAAAACACGCCGTCAAATAGCAAAGTCATATAAGACCAAAGCTATGCGTAGGACAAGAGTTGAATGCACCAAGAGAATAGAAGACTTAACTTTCTTGAAAACGATTAGAGAAATGGGAGTGGAAAAAGAAAACCTACGTCGTGAACAGCCTCCCGGAGAAGCTCCAGCTGGTGCCTCGACACAGTGCGGACCTGCAAATTCAACCAGATAGAGAAAAAGAAAAAATTTCAGTAACATAAAATATATATATAACAATTCCATCATTATTCACCAACCATTCAATGCATGGCGTATAATACGACTTGTGCACACATCTAAATTCCCATCAATCAAAAGTGAAGGAAAGACGATGGGAAGATTCCTTGTGCTAACAAATTAAAGGATCTGTACATAGATCGAACTGGCAGCTCCCTGCCAACTGCTAAGTTTCACAAAATTCTTTTATTTGAAAGTTGCAAGTTGTGCGTCATGTGATGGTCTAGAAATGCAATATTTTACTGATAGTTGTTACTTGGTAGTCCCTCCGTTACGTTAAAAACGTCTTATATTATGGAACAGAGGGAGTAGTGTGTTTGATGCAAGGTGATGCATGACGGTGAATGGATTAAACGGAACGTACCCTCTTGATGATGGTCCAGATGACCCCTTCTGTGCAGGGTGGGGTGGTGAGGGAGCCCAGATAGCGGTAGTACACGCTGGCCTTGCCTCTAGCGTCCCTGGGATCCATCATGCCCATCTTCTCCTCCCTGTCCTTGCGATCCGCTATCATCTCCAGATAAGGCTCCAGCTGCGTTCGTACAAGATGAGAGTTAGCCCCATGCATGGCGTGCAAATTATTACTTGCATCATGCAGGTTGATGATGCCGTTAGTTGTATCATGCAGCTTTGCATGTTGCCGTTAATTAATGCATAAGTCCCATGTTGCCGTGTTTTTTCCGAAATGGAGCGTTTTATTCCTTACAAGGTTTAAGTATTACACGTTTTATTACTTACAAGGTTTAAGTATTACACCCGTCCTCTGCATACCATGTTGCCATGTTGGCTTTAGTTAATCATCAAGCTTAACTAAGCCTGCTTCGTTGGTTGGTTAACTAAAGACAGGATGCAAGAAAGAAAAGAGAGGCACCTTGTGCAGGAAGGCGTCGTGGGCGCCGACCTCATAGAAAACGCCGATGACGGCGGCCTTGCCCTGGGCGCTCTCGTGGAACATGTGAAGCTCCATGTCGTATCTGCGGCCATTTATGCTGTGCTCGGTGGGGGAGTGCCAGTGCAGCTGCCGGAGGAAGTAGGGCGTGCCGGCGATGGAGACGCTCCCGGCGTCGCCCTCGAACTTGACCATGATGTCATGGCCGCGGTTGACGATGGTGGCGTTTGCTGGGACGTAGGAGTGGTTGAGGTAGCCGAGGCCGCGCACGAGGGAGACGCGTGGGCTGGCGAGGTCGATGGGCGACTGCATGTTGCCCTTGCCGCATGCGGACCACTCCTCCTTGATGTCGCCCCAGTGCACCGGCCCGTTCTCTGCGTCCAGCAAGTAGCTGAACTCCTCCTCCTCCTCGGTCTCCTCCTGGGCTCTGGCTGCCGGGAGGAGGACGGAGGCCGAGAAGAGGAGGAGAAGCACGGCGAGGCGAAGACCCCGTGATGGACGCATGTTGTCTCTCTCCTGGTCTCGGTGTGCCCGGCGTGCGTTGGTGGTGGGTCGGGTGTCGGCCAGTTCCTCTTGTGTGTGTTGAACCGGGGACAGAGCTGGTGGGGTATATATATAGTGGAGAAGAAGAGAGAATGTCATGGGTCATGGCCGTCTGACACGACCGCGTGAGTTAGGTTGGAACATTTCAAGCCTTCGTGTCAACTTGCGACGGCTTATACAGTACTGACGCAGACAACACAACGGAAGTAAACTTCGCCGGCGTCGTCCCATTCCGTTACACGAGAAGGGATCATGTATGATCAGGCCGGACCGTGTGGGAAAGATAGGGACGCTCGCTCTCAAAAAGTTGGGGTTTGGTGGGAAGCGGCACGGCCGCCGGTCATTTTCTCCCTTTGTTTCAATGTAAACAAAACAAAACTGGATGGACGATTTGCCAAATTGGAACGCTATTTTGTTGGATCCATGCCATTTGTCATCATCGATCGCGTAACATCTTTGAGAACCGATCCTCCTACGTACAGTGAGTGTTTTTTGTTCAGACCCATACATGTTAATAGATTCTGGAAGCACAGGCAAAATTCGGGAAACGTTTCAAATCCCCCGTTATCCACGAGGTTTCTCGTTCAGACGTGCCCACGCGTCAAATATAATTTCATGGAAACACAAGCTTTCATTTTCGGAGCAATTAGTTTCTCCACTGTAGCTGTCGCCTGCAGAAGATTTCTAGGGGTAAACTGGCTTTAATATGGCCTGGTTGGTGAGTGAGGCATTTTGGCTCTCCCTCAATGGAGGCCATTTTTAAAAAAAATTCAAAATTCACACATTTCATTTTTCAATAAATCTGAAAAAATGTGTACAAGTAAATAAGAATGTTATGCGCATGTGTGTAAAATTTCAGGATGAAAACATTAAATGTGATCTATATAAAAAAGACAAATTCATGGTCTGAGAGGATGAATAGTATCATATGTTAAAAAGTCTTAGATTTGTTTATTCTGCACAGCCCTCGGTTCAACGTATTTCGTCCTGAAAATTTACACGCTTGTGCATTATGCCTCCACATATATCTATATTTTTAAGAATTTTTTAAAATTTAAAAATATAAATTCTGATGATTTTTCAAAATTTCAAAACCTGGCCTCATTGGACCTCGGCCTCCAAAAGGGATTGTCGGTGGTTGGTGAGCAAGTCGCTGATGTACGCATATGGAAATGCTCTGAATGCATCAATTGGGGCGCATGCATGCATGTTTCCCAATGGTTGTCTGGCCCTTTTTAAATGCAGTATGTGACGCCTTCGTTTATAATTGTGCACTAATCATATATGCATCATGTACGATCATGATCGGTGACTTATGTCAATATCACAATACGACTTTATGACATAAATTTAAACATAAACCTTTATATTACAAATCAGGGCAACCAGGACCCATAATACATCAGTCATCAAAGCAAATAATATCTGAGTACAAACATAGTTAGACAAGTTTTACCTTAAGAAGGCTGAGGAAAACAACGACACTAGATCGAAAGGTGAGGCCTCCTGCCTGGGACGACCTCCGGACTACTTCCGGTTATCTATCTCCACGTAGTAACCAACATCGCGGTAACCTGCATCCGCGGTGCTACCAGTTGTCGCAGCAACCGGGTCGAATGAAAAAGGGAGCAAAGCAACCGTGAATACTCATTCAAAGTATTTGGAAGAATTACGTCAGATCTACACTAGATATGCATCGGTATCAAAGGAATGGGTATTATTTATGGACTAAACTGTAGAAATGCCAGAATAAGAGAGAGAAACTCATCCTATCAAAGACTACATCTTCTTGTAGCCATCATCTCGCAGCAGTGGAAGAGAGGAGCTTAAATGGAATCATCGTATAGCAATAATCCAGCCAGAGATTCTCTCCCCGTCTCCTTGAGAGAAAACAATCACCGGGGGCATCTGTAAGAGGTCGGGATACAACTCCAAGTCGTCATATTACCGTGGACACATCTATTCGAATAAATTACTTCCCTGCAGGGGTGCACCACATTACCTGATATGCTCGATTACCTCTATCCGAACACACTTTTTTGGGTAATGCCCGGCCTCAGATAATCGACATGTCGTAGTCCTACATGGGCTCTCCAGAGAGGTCAACACGCCGGTCTAAATTTAAGCGCGAAGGGGTCATGGACCAATCGCCCTAAGCGCTCCTGAACGTTGCGTGGTCTGCCGGGACCAAGCCTAGCTCTGTATAGTCCGCCAGGCATGCCGCTCACCCGGGCGTGTGCCGCTCAACTGTGACGTCTGTATAGCTTTTGGGAGAAATTATACGACGTCGAGAACCCATAAACCATTATCCTGCATGGCAGTTAGTGTGTATATGCCAATGGCAGTCTCAGATCAAATAAACTAAACTCGTTAAGCGTGTTATTAAGAAGTAACTGCGAACACCGACCAGGGTCCAGGCCCACCTTTCTCCTCTGTCAAGGTCTGGTACTGACGCATAGAGCACAAGGAAAGTAAACTTCATCCCATTTCGTAGCAAGAAAAGGGATCACGTATGGTCCGGCCAGATCATGTATGGTCCCATTCCGTTTCAAATGTCGGGGTTTGGGAAGCGGCATGGAGTTAGGGTCAAAGCCATAGCACATCAGATTGACAAGGGGGCCACTTCAGTGCAATTTGATCATGCCAATGGATTCCTCAAGGTTAGGGTCACCCTCAATGTGACTAAACCCTTAAGGCATTGGATTCTGGTTGATTCAGCCAAACATGAAAGCACAGATGTGTATGACATAGAATATGAAAATATCCCTCACTTTTGCTTCTCGTTGGCAGGTTGGGTCACTCAGATTTGTTCTGCCCGACCCCGGGGACCAAAGACGCCAATGGCGATCTGCCTTTTGGGAAAGGGCTCCGTGCAGCGGATGAATATAGGCGAGCAGCATCGAGTGGGAACTCGAACAAAGAGTAGAACTCTTCAACAGGCAATAAGCAAGAAACAAGAAACTCGAGCAATGCAGGGAAAGCTGATGAAGAGGTGAACTCCCCAGTAAAGAGGAACCAGAATAGAAATAAATGCAAAGGAGGGACTGAGACACTGAAGCAGGTGTATAGGAAAGAGCAGCAACAACTTCTGTTGACCGACTCTGAACAGGTAGTGGATACCGAGAAAGGAATGGCAATACCAGAGGGGTCCGCCGCAAGTGCTGATAGTGATGGAAATGAGGGTTTATTGGATGATCGTGGTGGCAAGAAAAAACGCGCTACTCCTGAAAATTCGGGATCTTCGGCAGCGGCTGCGGAGCAGCCCTGCCCATCTCAATGAATTGTATGAGTTGGAACTGTCGCGGGCTTGGGAACCAGCGACAGTTTGAGAGCTTCGCAAAATAGGGAAGCAAGAAGGTCCCACCCTTGTTTTTGTTATGGAAACAAAGATTAGGGGCAAACGTGTGGAAAATCTTCAGAAACTTTTGGGTTTTAGTGGATGTTTCGCTGTTGACAGTGAAGGATTGAGTGGTGGCATTGGCTTGTTCTGGAATCATGAGGTTATTGTTGAGCTAAAGAACTACAGCCGAGTGCACATTGATGTGGCAGTCAGGAGGAAAGATCATGATCAAACCCCTTGGCGGTTCACGGGCTTCTATGGAGAACCTAGAGTTGAGAATAGATATCACAGCTGGGATTTTCTCCGTACTCCTTTTTCAGTACAACATGATGGATGGCTATGCATGGGCGATTTCAATGAGACAATGTATGCCGAAGAGCACTTCAGTGTACACGCTAGACCAGCTTGGCAGATGCAGGCCTTTCGGGAAGTGGTGGATTTTTGTTCAGATTTGGGATGGAGAGAAGTGCCTTTTACTTGGGATAATATGTAGCAAGGGAATGCAAATATGAAAGCTAGGTTGGATAGGGCTCTAGCAAACCAAACTTTTCTTTCCGTGTTTGAGTACTCTTCTGTTAGACATATTAGTTCAACTGAATCGAATCATCGTTATGTTCTTACAGAATTGAAATCTGAATCAGCTAACGCTTGGCCTCGGGGTTAGCATTCGTTTCGTTATGAAAATGTTTGGCAGACCCACGCTGACTATGATGAAATAGTGAAGAACATGTGGCAAAGTGAATCTGGACTGAATGGTCTTAACGGAGTAATGCAAGCATTACAGTCCGTCCAAGAAAATCTTGGCTCTTGGGGGGGGGGGGGGTGGGGGAGCGCGAGTTTGGAAATCTAGCTAAGAAAGTTTGCAAACTACAGAAAAATCTAGAACGACTATGAAAAGCTTCAGTAGGTTGGGGGCGAATGAGGAAGAGAAAGCAGTAGCAGCACAACTGCAGGAAGCCCTACGACAGGAGGATCTGGATAAAACAAAGGTCCAGAGTACTTTGGTTGCGGGCCGGCAACAGAAACACAGTACTTTGGTTCCTTTTTCTAACTTGTGCCGAAGGCTTCACCTCCTTGATGAATTATTTTGGTGGCAATTTTGTTGATCGTGGCATACGTGTGAGCTTCAGATATATGCAGAGTGTTCGGGACAAGCTGTGAATAGAGAGAAGAGTTCAATATATTTCAGTCCAAACTCTTCGCAGCCCGTTCGCGAGGCCATAAAGAAAACCCTGAACATTCAGGTTGAAGCTTTCTCAGAAAAATATTTCGGGCTTCCGACGGTAGTGGGACAGATCACAGGTGGCACTTTTCATGACCTCGCTGAGAGGAGTCGGGGGAAGATGCAAGGTTGGTCAGAACAGAATATGGCGTGTGCAGGTAGGGAAGTACTACTAAAATCGGTCGTCCCAGCCATCCCAACCTTCAGCATGAGTTGTTTTTTGCTAACAAAGAAAGTATGCGGACAGTTGACGTCCTGCATGGCAAAGTATTGGTGGAGCAGTTCCATAGATAAGCGGTCTTTACATTGGATATCCTGAGATAAGCTTGCAACACCAAAAGAGAAAGGAGGCATGGGTTTTCTGGATTTCGGCAACTTCAATCTGGCCCTGCTGTGTAAGCACGGATGGCGATTTATAACACACCCGGAATCGCTTTGCTCTCGAGTTCTGAAGGGGAAATATTTCCCAGATTCTGAATTTATGTAAGCAGGAGCTCCAAAGTCGTCTTCAGCCACTTGGAAAGCCATCATTGCTGGACGAAAAGCTTTGGACACAGGCTTCATAAAACAGGTTGGAAGTGGCGCTACGATCTCCATCTGGAATGATCAATGGATCCCTTCAACACTTACGCACATGCCTATGGGACGTCTCGGCAATGATCCATTGGCATCTGTATTTGATCTTATTGATCACACCTCGGGACAATGGGATGTACAGCTTGTTAGGCGAAATTTTCTCGCTCAGATGCTACAGCCATTCTTAACATTCCTTTGCGAGCTGGTGGCGGAGAAGATCAACTTGTGTGGCATTGGAAAGATCAGGCGAATACTCTGTTAAAACAGCATATCGCTCTCTTGTGACGCGCAACGAGCATAACGCTCATGAGGAAGGGATGGTATCGGAGACATCATCGTGAGAGAAACAACTTTGGTCGACTCTATGGAAGCTCAAAATACTACCAAAAGTGCAGGTTTTTTGGTCGAGAGTGGTGCGGGGAATTCTTCCCGATTACGCCACACTGCAGCATCGCCATATCAGGACAATCGCTATGTGCGATCTGTGTAAATCTTCGGAAGAAGATCTGATGCACGCTCTAGTGCATTGTTCCCATGCAAGGAGCTTTTGGGCAGCGGCACACGAGGAACTGGATCTCAAACTGCCTCGGCTGTATCCTAGCACTTGGGCCAAAGACATTGTCTTGGACAAGATAATTGCTGATGCTGACAGGTGCAAGATCATCATGGTAATGCATGTGATATGGACTGCTCGTAACCGGTGGACTCATGACCAGGAGGGTTTTGACCCTCGACGGTCCATCAAACGGGCGGGAGAAGATCTGTTAGTATTGGCTATGCCACAGGACCGTCGGCGTTTACTAGTAGGTCAAAACTAGCGCCCCCTGAACCGGGTTGGGTGAAAATAAACACCGATGGGGCCATTGACATGGATGCCCAGAATGGGGGTGGAGGAGGTGTCGCTAGATCTCATCTTTCCTTCATGGGGGCATGGAGTAAACCCTTTCCGGGTGTTTCTCATCCTTTCATCGCCGAGGCTCTTGCGTTGCGAGAGGGTACCATTTTTGCTCAACTCAAAGGCTTTTCACATGTGGTGATGGAAACAGACTGTTTGGGGGTAGTCAACCTCTGGACCTCGGGTCACAATTCAAGGTTAATTGTGGCACCTATCTTCGATGAAATTAGGGAAAGATCTACATTTTTCGCCTCCTTTTCGGTTCGACATGTTATGAGGGATGCTAATATTCCAGCAGATATTTGTGCTAAATTTGCTACTAGTCTTAGTAGTTCGGAGTGTTGGATAGAGGAAAGTCCAGGTTTCCTCATGAGTAGCCTTGTGGCAGATTGTAACCGAATCTCTATTAAGCAATAAAGTCCCAATTTCTAGGTAAAAAAAAAGGCATGGCCGGTCATTTTCTCCGTTCGTCTGTATACAAAACTGGACGGACAATTTGCCAAATTGGAACGCTGCTCTGTTTGGTAGCACAAATAAAATTCGTGGAAACGTCTCAAACCCCTTCCTGTTACCATGCGTCCAACCGATCCAATAGTTTCACAGAAAATAGAAGATTTCATTTTCGACGAGCAACAAGTTGCTCACTGTAGCTGCGGCCTGCAGAGAAGATTTCTGGGGGGCAAAAAAGGATTTGATATGTCGTGTTTGGGTCAGCGAGTGTGCTGATGTACGCATATGGAAATGTTGTGAATGCCAACATGCACCACGTGGGTCGCATGCATGCATGCATGGTTCGCAGTGCCTGCGTGACTCTTTCTAAATGCGGTCATCCTCCTTTTTTTTTGACGGAAATGCAGTCATCCCCCTTTACACCATTGGTCCTATCAGGTCGGCAACCACACTCAAGATATAATACTAGGACGGCATAGTTAACAAGAACCACTAGGTACATGCTCGAACGACAATAGTTAGAGGGCGCGATCGAGTAGTATGTTAGATGCAGTGTTAGCAGGTTTTCCTCCGTAGCAAGAGTATCTACAGCCAGACCTCTCATACCCGTCTTAAACGTTTGGGCAGGCCGTCCGGTAAAAAAAATCGACCAACCGGACTTCTTAAATCGCGGACAAATGTCTGGGCTGACCGGCACCCTTCATATCTAGCCTAAATATACGGCAGATATAAGGCGGTCCAGGCACGCCAGGTGCATTCGTCTGACAGGCCCGACCCACCACCGACCCCATAAAAAACCCCAATCCGGGCGGCGATCTCAAACTGTTAGACTATATAACCGTATTGTTTGTATAGATATACAGTTGTATATGTGTAGTCCTTATATAGGTGTCCATATATTGTACGATATGAACTCTACCTTGTAACCTCTATATATTGATCAATATAAGGCACCACAATGTGTGGTTTCCCTAATCTTACATGGTATCAGAGCCTAAAACCCTAACTCTAGCCTGTGCCGCCCTCCTCCTCCTTCCACTGCCACCGAAGCCACCACCCCTCTCGCCACCGCGCCCCGATCGCCGCCTCCATGTCGCAGCCCGACGCGGACGCAACGAACAAGGCGCTAGCCGCGGCCAAGGAGCGCCAGGACGCCGAGGCCGCCAAGGCCAAGCTGCCTCTCGCGACCACCGCCGATGGATCCGGGAGGAGCGCGGGGTCTTTCTCCTTGACCTCGCTGCATGCCCAGGCCGTCGTCTTGCACTCCATCAAGGGACACGTTCCCGTCGAACTCGCGCTTGACACCGGCGTTCACCGTCAGTGGCACACCTTCTTCCACGCCGCCTGCCGCAAGTACGCCCTCCTGGATCACCTTGACTTCGAGGCCTCCGACGCGCCGAACTCGAAGTGTTCTCTCCTCGACGCCACCGTCGTCTCTTGGCTCTATGGGTCTGTCTCGCTCAGCATCCTCGACACCGTCATGACGCCTGGTGACAACCCCCTCGCCGTCGATCTCTGGAATAGCATCAATGGTCTCTTCAACGACCACAAGATCAATCGTCAGCTCCACCTCACGGCCGAGCTCGGCGATGTCAAGATGGGAGAGCTGAGCATGGCCGACTATCTTCAGAAGGTCAAATCCCTCTCCGACGGGCTTGCGGATCTTGGCGCCCCCGTTAATGATGCCGAGATGGTGGTCCACTGCCTCAACGGCCTCTCCGAGCAATACGAGGCCATTGCTGATCTGATCTCCCTCACACCGGGCATGACCTTCGCGCAGTGCCGCTCGTTGCTCGCGCTCCAGGACATGAAGCGCAAAAATCGCCGCGCCCACAAATCGGACACGGCCCTCTTCACCAACACCGCCGGCAACTCTGGCAACACCGGCAACCCTGGCAAGGCCTCTGGAAATGGAAAGAAGAAGAAGAATGCCGTCGCTGGTGTCACCAAGGAGATCATCCCGGTGCCCGCGACCCCGCCGGCTGCCACTCCTTCTTGGCCCTCACCGCAGCATCCCTGGAACGGTGCCATCCAGATGTGGCCCTATGGCCAGGGGGCCTGCTCGGCCGTGCGCCGCCTGCCTACGCCCCGGCTCTATGCTACGCGCCCCGGCACACCCCGTCACCGCATGCGTTCTACGCCCAGAGCCCGTACGGCATCGCCCCCTACGGTTACGGCTACGCCCCTGGCAGCCTTCCTACGGACTCACCGGTCCGGCTCCATCATCACCGGCATCAACGACTGCTTCGTGGTACCAGGCCACGCTCATGCATCAGGTTCAGACCATGGGGCTGC
This sequence comes from Triticum aestivum, assembly GCF_018294505.1. Taxonomy (NCBI): domain Eukaryota; kingdom Viridiplantae; phylum Streptophyta; class Magnoliopsida; order Poales; family Poaceae; genus Triticum; species Triticum aestivum. Next base: position 53,618,853 of record NC_057814.1, on the reverse strand, counting down.
AAGCATCGACACCGGCGCCTCCTCCCACTTCGCATCCGATCCCGGTATGCTCACCTCCGTGTCTCCACCCTCTTCCTCTCATCGTGCTGTCGTTGTCGGTAACAGTTCCACCCTTCCCATCACCGGTACCGGGCATGCACG